>NC_143563.1:114833100-115135200 GCF_054136105.1 Typopeltis vanoorti | reverse complement strand
CTACTGATATTCAGCACTTTCAAAAATATTTGAATACGCTGGAAATTTGGGCAGGTGATAAATGGTTCTTAGTTTAATGGTGGTAAGTGTAAAGTTATGCACTTTGGCGTGATGATTTCCAGCGGCGTATTATATTAGCGGGGTTATGCTACAAGAAACTTGAAGAGGCAAGGAATTTTGGCGTTATTGGTGGGTAGGAATTTAAAGTTCAAAGGTCACATAGCAAAAGTTGCAAACTCAAAGGATAACTTCGATGTTAAAGCGAACCTTGACATTTAAGGATAAGGAAGTGATTTTGCCTCTTTACAATGAAGACAGCACTTGGATTACTGCAGGCGGATTGGTATTATGAGTTTAGAGGAGATAAAGAAGATGTTGAAATGATTCAGTCAAGAGTAACAAATATGATATCGAGATTATTATTATTAAGAGACCTCCAAGGAGCCAGAGACTCCTCGAATGAGGCCACACACACACACACACACACACACACACACACACACCAGCTATCATACTTATTCTTGAATTCATTCACACTGCTTGCACTCACAGCATCCAATGGCAATCCATTCCAATCGCGAACCACCCTCTGAGAGAAAAATCTAGCCCTCACATCCTTCTTGGCATCCTTCATTCTCAGCTTCCAAGGATGCCCTCTCGTCCTTTCCCCACCCTCCATAAATTGAAAAATTCCATGAATTGAAATCATATATGACCCTTTCATAAGTTTGTAAGTCTCAATCATATCACCCCTCGTTCTCCTGTTTGCTAGTGTCTGCAGTCTACAAATTCTCAATCTGTCTTCATAATCAGTATTCCACAATCCTGATATCATTTCTCTCTCTCTCCACTGTACCAGAATCACAACGGAGACCGGACCTGCGCACAATAGTCCAAGTGAGGTCTTATCAAGGCCTTGTAAAGAGGCAAAATTACATCCTTGTCTTTACATGTTGAAGTTCGTTTTAGCGTTGCAATTATCTTTTGAGTTGTATTTGCAACGTTTGTTACATGGCCCCTAAATTATGAGAAAATAATGAGAGTATTAAGGTGTGTGTGATGTGATAGAAGAAGATGCACTTCTGAAAGCGTTCGAGGATCGTAACAGTTTGCCTGTTCAAGTAGTGAGTTCATCTACCGTGAATCAAACACCAAAGTTCATAGAAGCAGAATTCATATCCACTTCGATTTAAAAGTGAAATCGACACCAAAAATTAAACGAATCGTTTTGTTCCTAACGGTCCCCTATTTCAAGAAAGAAGAAAGGATTTTTTAAAAAAAATAAATTTCTAATCAATCTCAAACCTTCATATATAAACCTTTGCTGTACCCACAAACCGAACAAACTGCACTTGCATATCACGCGCTGAATTGCAGACAGACAAAACCATTATTTTAGCTTAACTGATTGAAATTTATCAGGAATACCCACGTATACACTAAAATAAAACGTTAACTTAAAGAAAGAAACATTGCAAAGTTATTCGTGAATGTTGTGCCTGAGGTGATTTTATATTTTACACCGTTTGCGGTATCGATAGAAATGCGACGGATAATTCAATGCAAGCAGCGAAATTATGGACATATGGAAGGATATAATATTTAACTGATTATAAAAACCTTCCTATAAACTATGGGGAAGCTTCCGATGGTCACTCAATTGGCGATGCCCTTCGGCAAGAAAGACCTGGATTCAAATACCATCAACGAACAAGAACTTTTATGGAGACTTCTCAAATGAACATGAGTTAGTTGGTCTCACAGTGGCGGCAGGGTTTTCCCTCCTTGAAACGGGGGTTTTTAATCTCTTAAAACAGGCAAATCGACCAGAAGAACAAACGCAGTTAACAGACATCGCTGAAGGATTAAAATCCCTTTGAATACTGATGAGGTTGATATGAATCCAAGTTTCTTGGTCATGTCAAAACTTTGAGTTTAATTCATTCCTGGAAGAGGGGGAGGAGAACTACGCAGGATTGTTTTGAATGACGGCCGAAGCCATGAGGTCAGTTCATTGTGTGACCTCTTTAACGGCGTGTTTTCTAGTTAATATCAAGGGATGAAAAATCTGCTTCTAGGGTATGAAATGCATTAATTCACCCGTAGTTATGGAAAGCCCTTATTATGAAGTTTCTTCTCGTCCCAGACGGATCATACCTTCGTAGCCGAAAGATAGATGGAAGGTATTATTAAAACTATTGGAATGTAATACAAGTTCAACACATCTGAATACATAACGAGATGCATAAATGTACTTCGATGACTGGTTAATTTATTACAGGTCATGCAATCTTTCTTTATTATTTTTTGTATGAAAATTCCGCCCATAATCTTAAACTTGTTGTATTGTGGGTGAGAAAGGTCTCTGGAAAATTTTCTTTAAAAAGAGAAAAGAAACCTAATGCATTTTCAAACCGCTTAGTACCGCCCGTAACATAAAATTTATCTGTCTTCTAAAGACATTCACAATCACCACTGCTGCAATAGAATTCGAACCCAGAGTCGTTGACAGGAAAGCAGAAGTGCTATCGACTCAACAAACCACACTGAGTTCGGTCTAGTTATAATTACGAATAGTTAAGGCGAGTATATGTCAATAATGTCAGTTAACGTGTGTTCACGGCCAGTTTTTCCAGATTGAAGAACCACAGTCTCCACGAGAGAAATCCCTGTCCAGTTTCAAAAGCCCTTGCAAAAAGAAATCCTCGCTGCCTAAACGCACTTCGAACTTTGATTCGAAAGTTCAGAAGGAAATTTTCCAGTTGTTGTCGTGCGAGTAAATCTATAGAGGGAGTGTTTTAGTCTGTAATTGGCGAATAATACGAGTTTCCTTGAGGGGAAAAACAGTGTTCAACCTGGGTTTTTCCAGCCGAAGGGCTTCGTTGATGCCAATTGTGTGTATCGTAAAGGCTGTGAGGACACGGTTTAAGGAAATCGGCGCAAAGAGGGTAGAACGGTTTGACAGTCCTTCGCACAATTTAGAGAACCTTGGAGTTCGAAGGTCAGTTAACGAAGAATAAACATTACTTCCAGCTACACTCCACGTACTGATTCTCATTTTGGTTGGAAAATGACTCAAAATATGAACATTTAGTTGAAGTCTGTGGGGTAAGCAAGTTTTGCTAATAAAACTAGCTATTCTTCTCTGTTGGAAAGAGTCACGTGTCGAAGATTAAATTCAAACATCCAGGGTTAAAACAAAAGTATAAAAATTACTGTTCTTTCAGGTGTTATGAGAGGAGGATACTCGCTAGGAATGCTGCAGTGGAAAGAGTAAGTACAGTGCTATCAAGCTCAGAGTCTGGCAGAACACGAAGGACATGTCAACTGATTATATCTTGGGGGTTCGTGTGAGAGAATGTGGAAATAATGATTAGTTGCTGGATCGATGACCATTAGTAAAACATTTATTAAAATAGAATATGAATACAAAATATCAGAATGCCTCATACAACTGAGTAATGGGGTTATCGGGGCAGGGATAGGGGCTTCGAAGAGCAAAAAAAAAAATAACTTGAATCTTGCAGGAGCGACAGATGGATTGAAGTGGATATTGCACGTGTCTTGGGATTTGTCATGTGACCACTCTATAGTTCGAAAAATTTTAACTGGAGTATTTTTACCTGTAGTTCGTAAAATCCATGCCAGCGCTAACCATCCCATTATAGACGATTGTAAGTTATCTGCAGCGATGGAAAGTAGTTCTTACTAAGGTGAGAACTTTGATCTCAGCCTTGCTAAACATACCCGGATGTTTCGGTAAAATTATAGCCAGAGTTAGACGACCACAGCGAAATCATTAACGTAACTCTTACGTTAATGATTTCGTTATTTGCTCATGAATAAAGCCCCACCGCACCACTGGTGGTCCGCGCTCTTTGCTGGTAGCGACAAGTAACGCTTACAAGTCCTCATTGACATATGGCTGCGCACTTTTACTATTCCCTGTTATCAAAATAACGACGACAATAAAAATTAAATTTGACCTTTGGCATCTGAAACATTATTTCGTAACAACTTCCCTTACAGAGTTAAATTTCATCAAAACCGTTTAAAAATAAAGAAATAAAAACACTACTTGAAATTTTCTCTTGGGTGTTTTAGTTTACAGGGGTATAAGGGGATCCCTAGTAAAACGGACCAGCTGATTTCAATAGCACGCGCGCTGTGTAACGAACATTGCACTAACGCATTATTGATTCGGTACATTTTGGCACTAATAAAGGAAATAAAATATTTGTAAAGGAATCTGAAATATTGAAATTACCAGAATTTTAAAATTCCATAATTTAAAGATCACTTATAAGTTCAGAAATATGTTAATGCTGGTAACGAGGTTAGGCAAGTGCGTGCACTGCAGGAAATAGAACGTCTTTTCTGAATTAGCATTACAAAGTAATATCGCTACTGAATTACAAAACCATTTGCCCATGAAAAAGTGATGGTAAGAAATTGTTGAAAGAAAGCGGGAACACTCGTTACATTGGGCTTTCAAATCTTCTTAAAAAGTAATTTATATCCGCCGTTAAGCTTCCAACCGTTCCGAGTTGTACAAAGACATCCCCCAAATCATGATAACGTGGAGTTCTGCTACCTGTTTTCTCGGCAGAAAACAGCAATTACAAAATCTTATTGCAACTCTCTAACACTTGGCCGTACGCGCAGGTTAATCTTATTAATCGAACAAAAGCGTCCCGTGAAGATAAGCATCCCCACTGATGCGTGACTAAAGATGCGAAGCTGATGACTCAGTCAACTCCGCATTCGGAGCTCTTTCTCCGCGGACAGACTATTTGTCCGCTCATTCAATTACACAACTTCTCGTCCATCCTCTTCGGCACGGAATTATCCGGCAACACGAGCCTTATCTCTGACTGCTTAATGGACATTCCTTTCGCGTGAACGCCGAGGGATGCTGTTCTCGGCATTGTAACGTGGCCGTCATTAGAGAGCAAACAATGGCTTGCCACAAAACACTACGCAGGCGATTGGACAATGACCTCGGACGCAGTGAGAAGTTGGGTCAGCATTGCCGCGGTTCCCACGTTCGTGTTCCGATGTAGGTGAGTGAACCCCACCCCACATTCCAGTAAATAAAGCCACTTAATAGGGCAGTTGGAAAGGAGGGAAAAAAAAAAACATCTAAGAAACTGAAGCTCTCTCTCGGGATTCTCTCCACGGTTCTTAGA
Source organism: Typopeltis vanoorti (assembly GCF_054136105.1). NCBI lineage: Eukaryota > Metazoa > Arthropoda > Arachnida > Uropygi > Thelyphonidae > Typopeltis > Typopeltis vanoorti. Next base: position 115,130,011 of record NC_143563.1, on the reverse strand, counting down.
TTGTTCGTTAGCAGAAGAATCATTCATTCGAGATGACCACCGATCATCTCGAATGACGTAATTATGGTGGCCAGCAGAGAGTGCCTTAATTCCGCTAAAAAAGGGCGGACAACAGACTTTGGGGCATCGTCGATACCTAATGAGCTACAGACGCTGAAGAACGGAAGAGTGCGAGAAACTAATCTCCGGTAAAGTAAGTCAGTGTTGTTTGATCTTATTTCGAAAATCTTCAGTTCCACTACCCTCTAGCACGTGAAGAGGATTTTTTTTTTCCTAATTAAAGATGGGTTCTTCTTTTTCATGTAGCTTCCTCAGTGAGAGGGTCCAGCCATAGGTCCGAATTGTCAGCTACGCCGGTCCCAAGCCCGGATAAAAATGGGGGGGAGGTCGAGTTCGTGCCGTACCTCCCCGTAAAAGGGGCTCACGGCCGTTGAATCACCATACGAAATGAAAATGCAGTGAGGGGGTGCAGCAGCATGTCCTTCCAGTTCTCTCTGTTGGTGGCTTTCTTTTTTGTTTCTGCATAGCCATGTGATCCTGTCCATGATCTTATATCTTCAAGCCATGTCCTCCGTTTTTACCTCTTGATCCTTTTCCCATAATTTTTCCTTCTAAAACTGTTAGTATCCTCTGTCCTGCCGAACCTCTCAGTACATGTCCTGCCAATCTCATCTTTCTCTGGATCATTTCTTGTAATAAAGATCCCTGTGTTCTCATTCTCTGTAGGACATTTGTATTTGTCACGTGTTCTGTCCATGGGATTTTCAGAGCTCTCCTATAGTACCACATTTCAAAGGCCATTATCTGCTGCCTTACTCTCTTCTTGAATATCCAGGTCTCACTTCCATATGTGGAAACTGGCCACACTAATGTTCTTACCATTCTTTTCTTTGTCTCGATACCCACAGAACTTCTGAGCAGATCTTTATTTTTCCAGAAGGCATCTTTAGCTACGACTGTTCCTATTTTTATTTCTTTATCTTGCTTTCCATCTGCAGTAAAGTAGGTGCCTAAATATTTGTATTCTGTTGTATGTCAATTTTCATATTGTTTATGACTATTTCTGGCTCGGATCTGCTTTCTTTTGGGTTAGCTGATCTGATAGGAGTTTTTATCCATCAAAACTTGAAAACAAGTCCGAAGAACACACGCAAATAACAGACAATCCATCGGCCATAACTACTTCTAAAGGAATTCCCAACAACTCGAGCTTCCCATCTTTACAATTGAGCCACATACGGAAACTAATCTCTTTACAACCTTATTACAGTGTAACTGCTTTCGAGAAAGAACTAGAGTTCAGCTTTAATTGTAACCCTTCTGTTTCGTGAGACGGAAGAAAAAGAAAGAAGAAATGCCTCCAATGAATCTTGGCGTTGGACTGAAAAACTCGTCAGATTTTCTTGGAGTGTTCTTCATTTAGCCCTAAGTGTTGATGTGAATCCCACGCACGAAGACCAATAATACCTTGGCTAGAAGTTGAATAAAATAGTTAAATGGTGTAGTTTCAATACACCAGTATTCTCAATATTTGCCTGTCGCCTCTAACAAGGCCCAAGTATGCATCCACCCTCGGTCTACTGAGGGAGGTCTGCTTGAAGAAATATTCTGAGCAAATAACACATTCTTTGGCTGTCTCTTTATTCCCGCATAGTTCACTTGGCCTTTCACGCCGTTTCCGGGTTTCTTTCTCTCCCAATGGTACATAGTGGGTCATCGAAGGAAAGAAACGAGAAAACAAACAGGGAAAAAAAAAAAAAAAAGATTTTTCGAGGTGCGTGCTGTAACGTAGATTTACGAGGGTGGCATAGAATCCTTTTGTTTGCTGGGGGAGACATACGTGGCCAGTAACCAAATAGCGGACTGATCGGTTATTGAATTGCGTGTGTGCAACAGGGCTCTGTTTATATCGATATACTGTGGGTATTGTGAGGTATGAAGAAATTAGGCTCTGAAAATGCGCCCTGCAGGCCATCATTTTTCAAGGGGGGGGGGGAAGAAAAAGAGTCGCTATTGCATGCTTTGTCATTAGGACCAAACTGATATTTTGAGAGGGAACGGCTGAGAGGTCCATTTAAAAACAAAAAAAAAAAAACTTGAACATCACATAAGCAAACTTGCAGCAAACCAAGACGTTACGACAGCAGCGATCAGAGAATTAATGTCCGCTGCAATAATTTTAAAGCCCCTATTAGCTTAAGAGGTGTTCGGACTGCATGTTGTCTCGAGTAGGTTTGTCTATTTTATATCATCTACGATAGAATAGCGGAGCTCCACGTCAAGTTCTTTTTACCACAGCAGGATATGATTTGTTATTTTTATTTTTATTTTTTTTTCTGAATTAGCTAGGCTTGGCGCATCCCCTCCATCAATGTACCACTTACATGCTGGACCGTATGTGTGAAGATAACTTGACTATTTCTCGATATTTTCTAGAAGTGACATCACTTGTAGAAAATACTACTTTACGCTAGTAGCATTATTACAACGCACGGGGCAGGGATTTATGTAAAATTCGTGATGACGTCGTTTCCAAGCCTGAGATTATTTCTTAAAACAAAGTGGTTCTCATCATTCTCCGTAGTGGCAAACTGAGAGAATGGCAGTTCAAGGGTCGACGGCACTCCGCCAGTGATCGATGCAGCTGCTGTCGATGTTTAGACGTAAAGCAGATAGGAAACCACCCCCAAAGGGGGAAGAATAAAAACACACTTAAGCTACTGTGTAAGGAGCCAAACCGCACCAAGCATAATAAAAACGTAATAATATGAATTTTAAAATATTTTTCGTTCTGTCATTCTAGCAGCTCCTCTTCCGGGGTCTTACTGTAAATTACGTTCAAAATTTGAACGCTGTATTAGCAACAATTCAATTAAGGATGGACCTTTCAATCTTATTTCCGAAATGCTAGTAGTAATGCTTGGCGAAAAACCTATTGGAAACTAAGCAGGATTAGGCCTAACACCACTACCATGTAAATATTGGTATCATGTTACAGTTGTTTCGGGCAGTTCCATCAGCTATAAAAAAACAAAGCATGCGCCACAACTAATTGAAACAGGTAGCGCATTTTGAATACAACAGATTTCGTTAAACTTTTTATGACCTATTCGTATTATATCGGTACAACACGAATCGAACTCGGGCTTGTCGAATAAGTGGCACATAGAATAGGTGCGTGGGAGAAACACAAAGTCAATTTAGAATAATTTAATTAAATTAAAACTATGTGAGATCATCGCTACCACCCATGCCAGAGTGGTTGGAGGATTGGTATGCTCTCCACTCGGTCATCTAAACGGGGAAAAACGTTTATTTCATAAGGTCATTTTCTTCTGCTTTGGTGATATTGCTTTTAAGGAGGAGGGTGTACTGTTATGCAGTACCACGCTTCCTGCTGATGTGCGCAAATGGAATATTTTAAGAGAAAATGGCGAAATTAAAACCATAATATAAAATTACCTAATGGGTTATTTACGTAATCCGTCTGCTGGATTGTCCAAATAGGACTCCTTTCTTCGTAAATAAATCCTGCAGATCGGTAAACTAATTAAAACATTTAATTTAAAAAAAATCCGAATATGCATTTTTCAATCATCATTCCTAATGTCTTAATAGTGGCTTGACGTCCATAACAAAGCCCAAGTATTGATCCACCCTCAGTTTACTAAGGGAGGTCTGCCTGAAGAAACTTTCTAAGCAAATAGAGAATTCTTTGGCTTAGAATTTATGCCCGCATAGCTTTCTCTCTCTCTCTCTTGGCTTTTCACGTTGTTCCCGATATCCCGCTCCTCCCACTAATGGTACTCAGTACGTCATCGAAGTAAAGCAGCTCGAAACCAAACTGAAAAATGAGTTTTTCAGGCCGTGCGTGCTCGGTGCAGGAGATTTACGAGGGTGCCATCGAATAGTTCTCTTTGCTGAGGGTGACATACGTTGCCAAGTACAGAAGAGCGAACGGACAGGTTATTGGATCGTGTGTCTGTACATTGTTTGACCCTGTTTATCTTGGTTTAAGGAATGGAATGACCCCTCCCCGTCTTGAATGCCACGAATTGTCCTACCTTAACTCCACAGCGCGATCGATTTCAACGAAGTCCTTTGGTTAGAATGAGTTGGGTTCGTATCCCAAAGACTTGCTTAAGGGCTTTTCAGATGAAGTTAGACGATTTCATACGGAGGTGGCAGGGTTTTCCCCTCCGAGAAACCGTGTTCATCGGGAAACTAGCTAGGACAACACACGCCGTTTACCCGTGTGCATATCTAACCCACTTTATCGTAAAATTAATATTACGAAAGTCAACTTGGGGCAAGTGCTAAGCTTTAAGAGCCTGTAATACCGCATATTATTATATTATATTATTAATATTAACTAGCAAAATAGTAAGCAAACTAGCTTTACCAAACCAAATGAAAACATTGTCTTACATAAAGAAGAAAAAAAAAATACTAATTTTCGTTGAGTTAAAGGAGAACGATCGTTTAGTTAGCTTTGATGCGTCGTTCTGTTTTAGCAAAGCGGAGTCGAAATCCGATGGAAAACCTTGCGGTATCGGATATCTGAGTGATGTATAAACCTTGCCTTATACTTGAAAGGCCGTGGGCGCCTGTTGGAGCCATTGGTGGGTGGATAAACCTTGCCTTAAGCGAGCCTATTTTGACTGGGAGTGTTCTGCAAATGAAAGGAAGGTGGAGGTCTCACTTTCATCCTACTTCTGACATCTTTTGACAGCACTAACGATGCTAGCGGTGGGCTTGTTGATCATTCTGGAAACGACCACTTTGTCAGACGGGAAAAAATGTTGCTTAAGTTTTTATGCATTTTCTTTGAAGGATATCAATAATATATTCCGGCAAGGAATATATTTTTGATATCCTTCAAAGAAAATGAAGACATGAACCACGTGACTTTTTTCTTTCCCTTTCTTAGGCGTACACTTCATTTGTGTATGTTTTCTTTGAGTGCGGACATTTTAAATGCTACCTTCAGTTAGCGAAATATCAGCTTTTGTTTTGTGTGCTTTCGAGGTTTTTTTTTTTTTTTTTTTTTATATTTACAAAGAAGATGCTTTTTTTTATGATCTTAACACAAAGCAAGAATCGATATTTGAAAACAAATCGCATTTTTTGTTTGCGACTTAAAATTTGTTCACGGGATTAAACCATTTTCACCTAAAACTCCTTATTTTAGTGTTGTCACTTGGATCTGCATGCGACTCGGAGCTTTTTCTTTTCACACACCCCTCTGATACGTCGAAGTAATATGAACAGATGAAGCAAGTTCCATTTTTAAACTATTAAACTGGGGTATTTGTTTGAGGCTTGCATCGTAACACAAACGTGTAATGGAATTATCCAGGATTTTATTTATTACTAATTTAAGTGCCGAACTTAAGCTGGCTTGATTAGATTACTCGATCTGCGATCAACAGGCTGTGAGTTTAAATTCGCCGTATGATTGTGAATATCGTTAGGCGGAAGCAAATTTCTTCGCTCTGTGTAAGACGATCACAGTGCGTCCTTTTGTACGGTTTGAAAAAAAAAAAAAAAAAAATTCATGTTTGGTTCCTAATAGAGAAGAAATGTTTACTAATACTGATGTACTCTGAGCATTTCGTAGGTGGGTTCACATGAAGTGGAAGAGGATGCGATTTCCGAATCCAGTATGTGGAATACTTCACTTCCATATTTTCTGTTATTACTATAAGATGTCATTTGACTTATAAGGATTTAGTGGTTCTTGTACGAGTATCTCTTGGATTAATCGAAATGACACGACTTACATGCAAGCTGTTGACACTCACGTACGCAGTGTTTTGTCAGTATTTTTTATTATTTTTTTAAATTTCTTTTTAGGCCAAAACGTTGTTCGGAGACATTCAAGAAAAAGAAGAGAGAAGGGGGAACTTGCATTAATTTACTTAATTATCCAAAACCAGATGCCATAACGGATCTTGGCTCGCCCTGCAATGTTCATGTCAGAGCTAATTTAGTGCGCACTTGCGGTTCTGATGTGAGCTCCTCCTGGACGTCAGCAGATAATCGCAATCAACGCGGTAATTACAGAAACCAACCAAGAAAGAAATAAGGTTGTGTTCATTACTATATAATCAACCTTTCACTGGGTTAATTGCTTGTGGGACGAATGCGTCAGAGATATATTGGTCAAACCCTTCACCAAAGGACAATGCATTTGAGCAATTTGAGCTTCAATTTATTTCTACGTCACTTATCCCTCCCCCACGGGTGTTTAAAAAATATTGCAGTAGTTCTAAAAATAGGTTAGATAGGACCAGAATTTATTTAGTAAAAATATATACTAATTTCGCTGTTAAAAACTTGTATAAATCGTAATTATGATCCAGTTTAATTAATTTTCCACGGAGCATGCGCGAAATTGTCTTTTTTTTGTTTTTGCTAAATTTTGCAAATAAAGCGTAAATTGAAGACAAAATCAAATCAACTAAATAAAAAAATCTTTTTTTATATATAATTTATTGTTTTATTTTATTTAAATTTTATTTAATTTTTTATTTTATTTACAAAAATTAATTTTTAAGGAAATTGCGGAGAAAATTATGAAATTTTTTATTCATAAAAATAAGATATGATGGAAGACAATGCAATACTCATCCAGTTTTCTCTCAGACTGCTGGTTATTGCATTGTCTTCCATCCAGAAGTCATCCAGTAAATCTTGCGACCGACTCCTTAACATGAGAGATGCATAAATACTATATAAAAAATCACGCACTACTTTTTTTAAAAAATTCGTGTTATCTCTAAAAATAAAACATTTTAATATTCTCACATTACGTCTTCATTATAAAGAGCTAGAACTTACGGTGTTTGAGGAGCGCCTTGATCGTGTGCACCAACACAGAGCCAACATCTTTGGGTTGGTGTTGCGTGCGGCTTAATATAACTGACCTCTGCAATATCAGTCAGATCATGGAGAAGTTTGTCTCTTGGAGAACTGTTCTTCCACTTCTTCTGAGTTGAGTTGTCTCCTGTGAGCAAGGATGAGGAAAGCGGCTCAAGTAATTCTTCGCTTGTGAAGAAGGCCTTTGCTTAAACTGTATCCTTAAATGAGATAATCGTTCAACTTCTTTCAATGTTCTTACCAAAGCAGTCAACGTTCATCCCCATCAGTCACTCCGCAAGGCCTTCGGTGTTCAGTTCCTCGCCACAGAGCAATTATTACATTTGCTTCGGTGCCAAAAAACGAGTGCACACAACCCTGGGGAGGAACACTCCTTTTACTCCGTACATCGATTTCGTGTCCCCAACAGCTAGCCGGTCGCTTCACGGTGCCTAGCGATTACGCAGGTGAAAGAGGTCACGACCCTTCGTTCACAAATGCGGTCCTTTCGTAGCTCGCACTAATCCAGCCGCCACTGCCAAATAACAGTCGGGTCAGCGCTCTCCGTAACTTTCGCGCTGCATCGTGTTCTGGATGCCGTCACATCCCCCCTCCCACTTTTCCGAAGTGAGCGTAACTTCAGTCTATCCCTTTGCCTGTGGAAGGAGGGAGGGTTTGCGGTGCGGCCTTCTCAGCGGCAATTCCTTGACATCGCACAAAAGAAATGTGCGGCTCAACTTTTGTTGCGCGCCTCCTTAGGTCACCTGGAGTTCGTCGGGACGGAGTGAAGTGGCCGAACTACAAAGCAACCCGTCCTACGAGTCAGTCCGTCTGAGCCCGGTATCGCTCATGGTAACGGCGCGAAGAATTCGCACCGTAAAATGAGAGACAGATCCGGAATGGTGTTGATGTTCATTGATGAGTTGCTGGAAGGGGGATGATCATCACGTGACAGCGCAGTAGAGATGGATGAGTTGCGCTTCACTGCACGGATAGAGAGGGAGGGGAAGCACATGTAGCGAATAACTACACACATACAACTGTCAAGCATCGTGTAATTACTAATCTCACACTTGCAATGGCGGGACCTTTAATTCAATTACTTATCACTGACAGGACATGACTTCCATGCAAGTGACTTTTCTTCTCTCCCTCTCTCTCTCTCATTCTTTCTCCCGCTGAACATCAGGGTTTCAGGTACTCTCCGCAATGTATTTTTATTGGCTGCAATCAGTTCATTAACGTAAATATTTAATTATTTTCATTTTAATGTTTTTACTAACGTGAAAAAAAAACCAAAATCTGATGAACAACGAGCTTTTTTCGTTTTTGTGTTTAAAATAAATACAGACTTATGGTTGAAATTACGATTGAACACCAACCATGACACCAAGTATTTCATAAAAAATGGTTCACAAGGTAAATGGTGTAGATTTATATACGCGCAGTTTAGTTCTGAGTACAAAGAAATTTATAATAAGAAATTAAATACAATTGTACTTAGAAAATCGCATATTTTAAATGCATGCATTACTCGTGCTAACAGTTAAAGACAGCATTTTGGTCATTTAAAACGGGTCTGTGCATGTGTCAATTGTTGAGCACGGAAATCATAGCTGTACGTGCAGTCACGAGAAATATAAAACTTGCATCCATACTGAATTATATAGGAGGAATACTTGAGAATCCTAATGCAGTGGCGTAGCTAGGGGGGGGGGGCGGTCCGCCCCGGGCGGCACTTTGAACCTTTTTGAACTTTTGCAGTTAATTCTAAAATACCGTCTCGAGACCTCATTTCCAAATATTGTAATACTACTGAGAATTTTCCTCGCAATTGCTGTAAGTGTTGCTAGTTGTGAGAGGAGTTTTTCTAAATACAATTTGACTAAGAATTGCCTATATTACTACGAAATAGACTTCGCCAATGTCATCGACGATTTTGCTAACAGAAAAGCAAGAAAAATAACATTTTAGAACGTTGAAATTTTTGAAGTTTTACTTCAAAAATAAGCAGTGTTTTAAATGATTTCCCTGTACTTCGTTTTGACCTTTTGTAGTACTTTTGGTGTGTATTGAGAGGGGTGGCAAACTAAGGGACCGTCCAGGCGGCAACAGCTCTGGCTACGCCACTGTCCTAATGTAGGATTCGGTAAGAAGCGGATGATAAAAATTTACACACACGCTCAAAGTGCCGTAACATAGCAACACTTATAAAGCTGTAAAAACATAACAAAGAAGAAAGGAGTGTCAAAGGTCTTTCTTTAAGCTTATTCACTGCGTAATTTCATTGGAATTTTCCTGCACGTAAACAGTGGATAAGCTGCTTCACTGTCTATACCATAACAAGTGTGTTAATTATCTTTTATGTCGGGGTTTCTATAAATCAAATAAAGACAAATCCCCAATAAAATTGCATTGTGGAGATTTCAAAGAAAAAGAGTTAAACGAAGGATGCCTTTTTATAGCTTAAGTATCGGTGATAATAGCCCATAAAAGATTTCTGCAGTCTTGGAATACCGTTGTGAAAGGAAGTGCGCGACATCCAAATGCCGCACGGCTACTTCTACTAAAATTGCGGCGTATTTAAACAGCGATGAGGCTATTTGAACGCTGTAAAACGACATACTAAAAGCATTACTTCGACGATGAAATAGAATGGGTCTTAAACGCGCGCGCACTGAAGCACGATGTTAAATTATGTACGCAGTTTGGCTTGAAACTTGACGCCTATATTAGCAATAGTTGCATTATCGATAAGCAAATAGTCCTAATTTAAGTAGTCACGAAGATGCACGAGAGTTTCATCTTATATTAACACACAGAATAAGGAAATTTTAAACTGAAAGGCATAAACTTAAATAAACACATTAATCCTTTGATTTACTGTTTTCTATAACAAAAGAACTCAGAGAGAAAGAGAAATCGATGTTAAGGAAAAGCGTCAAAGCCTAGAAGATAATCTGATAGGGGAACAGCAAGTTTCGAACAGTCATTTAGATATAATGTAAACCAAGTGCTTCCATCTAGTGACAAATTTTTAAATTGTTCTAACAGGAAATTAAGTTGTTGTTTTTTTAATGCTTAATCACTGCCATCTAATATTAACACAAAAGAAAACTTGGCTGACATTTGGAAGATTACAGATGAGAACTAAAAGAAATTAAACATTCTTACAATACACGACAAATGTGCCTAATGGGGTTCATTATTGACCACAAAGATCCTTTCCGCATGATGTATTGAAAAAGGTAGGATCTGGTATTATACTAACATTTCAAGAAAAACCCACTTTGTGTTTCACGAGCTATTCTTCACTGATGAGCATAGAGGTCAGTTAGGCCTTGGGAAGTTCCCTTTTTTATCGGAATTGAATTCTGTTTACTTGATTTTAAATAAAGACTGTTCTTAAACTTAAAACTAAGCATGTACACATGCTTGGTGGGAGCTGTAATTTCCACGATGCACGTAACAGTACTAAAGAAAAGAAGCAGAGATGATTCCAGCTCTGATGTCATTTAGAAAAATGAATGATTTCTAATTATGTCGGGTGTTATAGCGAAGGGATCCGTATTGAGGTAGCCCGCATAGCACAGTCGTCAAAGAAGGAAGTTTCCTACTTATTAAAAGAAAAAAAAAAACTTCCTTCTGGCGGTTATAATCCACGAATCATAATGCGTGATTCCATCTCCAGTAACGTCACACGAACCTGACATCCTAGCCACTGAAATAAAACACAACGATACCCTTATACGTAATCATGCTTATGTTACCATAGCGACCACGGGCTGAAGTGTTATTGGATTCTTGATTATTGGAAACGGAACACGGGGGAATGCCAACCCTGAAAGTGTTTGTTGTGTTCTGTTAAATCATCACTGCGAAGTGAGCATTAACTAGCTAGCTTTGAACAGCACTGAACTTCATTAGTTAACTTAATCATTGCTCCCCCCCCCGGGAATAAGGTTCCCATTATTGAATCTTATTTGTGGGGGGGGGGGTACATTCTTAAAATGAAGCCTGGTGTTGGTGATCACTCTCCAGCAAAGACGCGACGGTGCTGTTCGAGTGGAAAGACCCGGTTTTTCGAATTCCGTGTGGAATCAAATAATCCTTATAAGGGAACTTTTAGGCTGAGATTAAGTAAGCTGGCCTCTTACAAAACTGTCAGGGTTTCCCTCATGGAACACAATTTTTTTATTAATTGGTATTTATATGAATAAAACACAACGCAGTTTAACAGATATAATACCCTGACCTCCTGAACTTAGTCGATTCGGCTATAATTACAAACAGGGGCAACAATAACAAACGCTCTTTCCTTTACAGAAAATTTATACAATGTCATAAGCGAAAAAAGAAAAAAACGTGGAGTCCTAGACTCGTTGTGGGAGGGCACTCCACTTATTCAACACTAAATTTTCCTCTCACATGTATTTTTGTTAAATTGGGGTAAGTTTTCAAGCTGAATTACGTGAAGTTTGCATTTAAAAAATCATAGTTCCTGGGAAGGGAAAAAACATCCCCCCCATGAGCTGTGTAATCTACATTCAATTGAAATGCTATTATAAGCATTCTTCGCTGCACAAAACGTTTGAACTCAGGTTTTTCCACTAAAGGAGTTGGTGTTATAGCTTAAGCTGCAGACGTTCGTTTGTAAAATTGCATCCTTAGAAGCACGTGAAATGTAATAACCATCATTTTGGCATCTTATAGGGATAAAGTGAATTGGTCACCAACAGAAAATAGAGCTTCACTGGTACATTGAATGGTATGACAGTAGTAGGGTGGTCACTAGTGACCAGATCAAGATAAGATAAGGAATCGTGACGTGATTGGTTGTTGATTTGATGACGTCATTGTGGGCGTGACGTCTTGAGATTGGAATGTTAGGAATTTCTCTGGGGGGCCTTATGTGTCAATGACGTGAGTTCTTGTGTTTTGGTTCGCGTATGGAATTATGGGTGATGATAGAGATAAGGATTCGTGTTGTGATTGGTGGGGCACTAATGATCAGATCAAGATAAAATAAGGGATCGTGACGTGAATGTTTGTTGTTATCAGATGAAGAGAAGTGATGTCATTTGTTAGTTGTAAATAAGTGACGTTATTGTTTTGAATGGAAAAGGGAAATATATATTAGTGGATATGGAATCGTGTCGTGATCGGTGAGACACTTCTGACAAGATCAAAATAAGATAAGGAATCGTGACGTGAATGTTTGTTGTTTTCAGATGAAGATAAGTGACGTCATTTGTTAGTTGTAAATAAGTGACGTTGTTGTTTTGAATGGAAAGGGATATATATTAGTGTATAAGGAATCTCGTGTCATGATTGATGGGACACTTGTGACAAGATCAAGATAGGATAAGAAATCATGATGTGGATGTGTGTTGTTTTCAGATGAAAATAGAGTTTGGAATTTTGCTGGGGCCCTCGTATGTCAGGGACATCACGTGGTGTATTTGGTTCGCTTATAGCATTGTGGGTGATTTTAGAGATAAGAATCGTGATGTTATGTGTTTGGAAATTTCTGGGGAACATAAGTCTCTGTGATATCACATGGTGTTTTGGTTTGGCTATGGAATTGTGGGCGATGTTTTTGAGATACGATATCTTGGAATTTTCCCAGGGTGACACACATCCGTCATTGTCATGTTTTGTTTGGTTGTCTAATGATGGGTGTACTAATTTCCAATACATTATAGGGTATTTCTTTCTTTCCTGTTAAATTCTTAGAGTAGAATTGAGTTGTGATAGCATCCTGTTTAGGTTTTCTGAATAATTTAATTATATATACTAATATCACTCAAACATACAGTTTTTTTTCTATAGATGGCTGTACTAATTTTCCAATACATTTTAGGGTATTTCTTTACTGTTAAAGAGTGGGAATTCTTAGAGTAAGTCATGATGGAGGCTGTGTTTCGAGCTTTTCTGAATAATTTAATTATATGCTGGCATCTCTATGGCATTTTAAAATAAATGCACAGTGAAATGGATTACAAAACCTTTTGTATGTATTCTAGAAATTCTAATGACAATTAAAATTATTTACTATCTTTCGAGAATGGCTCTTCTAAATGCGAATATTCCAAAATAGTTGAATTTTATATCCACAACACAAAAACCAGAAAGAATAAATTTCTGTAAATACTGTAACCTGAAATAGTTGAGTACTTCTTCCTTTAGATTTCAGCCTGTGGGATCATGCTATGTTATTGTCATGAGTAATATCCCCCAGCGAGCGGTTACTATAAATCGCGGTTTTCTTCAAAGAGGTCTTTTCAAGAAGATGACGATTCATATCCGTAAATTGCGGTATTGTTCAAAAGGTATCATTTTCCCAAGTTTGGATGTTTCTCCAATACTTATATATGACTAAGTGATTAGCATTCACATGATTGTGATGACACATATCCTAAAATTATTCATTCCTGATTAAGGATTTTATACACTTACTGTTTTCAAGTAGATGGGCTGTTTGTTTGATTACATTTTGTGTAGCTAAGAAACTGGAATTTATTTCAAATGAATATTAACTCTATAATCTCTTATCCAGTCGCCAATTTTGTTGTACGTAGGTGAGAAATCGTCTGTTTAAGTTGGAACTCTTCGTTCCCATGGGAAATTATTGCTGTAGTAAAGTAATGCTTACATTTATTTTTTTAAAAAACCAAAATTGACTATTAATTTTATCTGTGATTCCTTGTGCTCCTAACCTATTTCTGTAACTGGAATTTATTTATTTTATTTATTTTTTTCTTTAGAATTAGTTAATGGCCCTGTAAAATAGCCAAATTCTTACAGTATTGTAACTTTTCAGGTGAAATCTTCTCCACTAAAATTCTGGCTATTAATTTAATATCTGATTATTCCTTTTGCTTCCAAGAGTTGACAGTTTCTTGAAATATTTGAGGGCTTGCATGAGCAAATTAATTCACTAAGTCAAAAAAAAGTCTCTGGTTAGTTTGTGGCATAAAATTTCACAAGGAAAAAAATGTTATGGTCTTACTTAATTTTGTATAAGACATCGATGGCACCCAATTGTTAATTTAAATTTACATGTTTTATTTGAATGAAATATTATTTACAAATTGTATTTACTGAATCTAACATACAGAAATAAATAAAGTGAAAAATACAATCTATTTTTTGTTGTTGTTCCTTAATCTTCTTATTGTTAAATTTGCACTGTTGTTCAAAGCTTCTTCCCATGCTTGTGGAATTGCCATCATGTGGTTTTTGACAATGTGACTCTAATCTGAAAGTTAATTTTCATCTGGTGATCGTTAGGAATTTATTACTGTAGTAAAATTAAGAGTTCCATATTTATTTTTTAAGCTAATACATATACTTCTGAGAATTATTAAAAGCACAGAATCTTTCGTTATGTTTCGAAAAGGATTTAAAAGTACACGTTTTCACGTTTTGAGCATCCAATTTCATTTAAATCAAGAACAGTCCTCCCTATTAACCTCTTTAATGTTTTTGGTTTTTCTCTTCATTTGGCGAGCAATATTTGATATTTGCATGTTGATTCTATCATCCAATTTCTTAGTTTGCCCAGTGAACCAATTTCCCACTTCAGCTGATGGTTATATTTTATTAACCAAAAATTCTGTTGTTTTTTTTTGTAACTCTTTCAGGTAATTCTTTCCAACTACAAGATGATTTTGTCAATGCATATCTTACAATGATTCCATCAGAAATACAAATTTCTTTAGGAAATAAATTTGAAGTCTTATTCAAAAGAAATTGGCAATCAATTATCCCAATGATAACTGAAAATTCTTATTTTTAACCCACTGTTGATTTTTCATAATCGTTTTCCTTCATTCTTCTTCTTAGATTACTTCATATGGCACCACAAATAAATAGTTATTTATTATTATTTCACTGATGATTAGCTCTGATCGTATATTTTATGTTAACTTTCTGTTGCAAAGTTTCTAATTGTTTAGAATTTTGTAAGAATTTTGTGGCTCACCCATTATTTTTACATTACCAAACACAAAACGCCACAACACAAAACAGCAGCTGCAGTGGAAGAACGATTACCTTAAGTCCAAAGTCACTTGACTCTATGGTATTTTCTTATAGTACTGTTTAACCTTACTATATGACCTACCCTGACCGTTCCTTCAAAAATGAACCTTTTGCGCCGATGATTCAACGACATGTTTTCACATGCTGCTGGATATAATGTTGATGTGTTTTTATCTTACTATGTGTGGGGAAAGGTAAAATTTGTATTTGTGTTATCTGGAGAGTACAAACTTTTTTTCTGTACCAAACTTTAAGAGTTTAAGTCACGTTTTAGGGTTAATTATCTGCTCTTTCTCTCTGGAAAACAAGCAAATTCTAACAGTTCGGATTTTCGATTATGTGAACGAATTGTTTTCAGATAACTCAAACAATGTCAATAGGTAGCATTAGACAATTTCTAAAACAATCAATACATGGATATCCGTTTTCAACACTTTTTCCCCTGTTCCTGGCATTAATTTTACAGTAGTGATTTTTTTAAAATAATTAAACAGAATTGCATTAAGGTATAAAGTTGTGGATTTAAATGTCAAGTTCTAATCAGAATAACTGAGTAAAAAATTCACTGTGGAAAAACACAAGAACAAAAGTACACATCTTTGTTTCTCCATGTTTCTACATGCTGTTGGATATGATGTTGATGTGAGATTATCTTACTTTGAGACATCATAAGGCAAATCTTATCTCTGTGGCTCGAACGGTATTCTATATTATTTGTCCTTATTATGTGAAGTATTTTATCCTCAAAAAGTGTTTTTGATGTTAGACCATGTGACTAGTTCTCTCACTCATATGTCCGAAATTGTTGGGATGGGAAAAAAAATTAACGTTAGGTGGTAGAAGTGAAAAGGTCGTCAAGAGGGTGACAGAGGTCTTCCCTGCAATGCTTCCCCGCCCCACCCCCTAATCCCATCACCTCCTCTACTCCAGAAGATGTCTGCTCAGCCTAGTGGAGATGAGCGAGCTCATCATTTGGGGATATCTTTTAGCGATGTCACCTCCAACTGATACTGATAACTTTTGGTAACTACTCATGACAGACAAACGAAATGCAGGAACTCCACATGTATTAGTGAAAGTAATCCTAACAATTCAAACATTTATTTGCATTAAATATCATTGTAACTTTAAAAAATAACCACATAAACAATATTTTTCGCTTTATACAAACAATGCATTAAAATCGTATTTTTCGCATTTTCCGAAACGTGTAGGCGAGCGACAGACAAGCTGTCAGTGTCTGAAGAGAAATGGTGACAGAGGGACCGTTCATCAGCCAGACCTCCCTTCTCTGTAATAGAAAATAATTTTTTGGGGTTACTATTGTACAAACTATTGTTCACAAGCAAAATATGTGGAAATTTCATTTTTTTTTCTTCTCCCTTTCATCACAAGAAATCTCGTGCTTGATCACTCACGTGAAAGACTTCTTTGTTGACGTTACGCACCCAATCCCACTCTGTTTGATTTAAAGGTTTCTTGGGCATTATTGTTAGATCTTTGTTGCTAAGAATAGTGTAATCTATTGCAGTGCAAACTGATAAAAAGTTTTATTAGAATGATAGCTGAAAAAGAATAAACGACCCAATAAAAAACAAGTACAAGGTTTATTATTGAAGTAAATCGGTAACAAAACGCTATGAACTTAGCTGTCTGCGTATTATTGTTACGCAGCAATCTTAGTGCATTTAGGGATCGTGTCGCATTTTCCCTTATACATTGCGGAAGTGTAGGTTCCACATGAGGTGTTGCTTTTGCTTGTGGTGGTGTTCTGAAATAGGCACACCAGTGCTGCCATCTCGTGTTCCACTTTTTTCTTTTTTTTTTTTTTTTTTTAAATGCGAATCCCAACCACAAGACGTTTTGAATCCACTGTTATATTGGTACTATAGGTGGGATACCGGTAACCTATGTGATAAATAATCGGGTGATCTTAAGGTAGATACTAAGCGCCGGATTTTCCGAAGCCAATTTAAACTTCCAATAAACTGCACTCGCACTCTTCCAAGTATCCTTGGATTAAGTTACCAATTTCGAGAATAAGGCTCTTAGCGCTATGCTTATATTTATTCCTTTGTCTGTTCTACTGGATCTGCCTGGTTGCGGGACGGTTGTAGTTTCTCTAATGGTTTTTCATCCTGCCAAAGTCCTGATGAATGTTATCTCTTATCTCATCCTCCTTAGAATTGCAGCAACCCTCTGGGTTGTCTTCACAACCTTCTCAACGTGTCCTCTGAGCATAAGAAAATCTATCTACAATCACTCCAGAATCCCTTGCTTCCTTCACTTCTTCCATTATATCCGCCCCAAACAGAATACACTAGTCCCCAATTTACTGCAATCGCATTCATTTGCCCACCCTCCCGTCTTATTCAGATCCACCCGAAAAGCCATCACATCAGTCAATAACTAATATTCCTCCACATTTGTAAACAACTGAATATTTACTGCAATACATGACAAGATTCTTGACTTAAAATATTATAAACTGACATACCCCGGTCATACGACGCGTTAGCAGTCGTATGACCGGGACACAATACATGCGTAAATGACTTAAAGCATTAGTTTGCTTTCAACGAAAAATTTAGAATAATTTTCCCAAACGAAAAAGTTACTCCTAATCCACACCATCAACAGCTTTTCTATTTCGATTATACAATTGTGACGTTTATGGTTAACTGGAGTTATTAGCTGGTGTGGCACTTTTCAGTTTACCTTCGTTTTTCCCAACTGCGACAAGGGTAGATAATTTTAATCTTGGTTAATGTAGTGTAATAGGTTTCCGCCTCTTCTTTTCACTAGAAGCAGCAAAAACCCCTTTAAATTGAATCTGCAATTATTAACAACCATACAAAAATATAATAGTTATAAACAGTTAATAATTCGCTGCGAAACACACACAAAAAGGTTCAGAGGTTAAATGACGTGGTGAACGGTAACGAAAATCGCGCTTCTGTTGACTCACTCAACGTCATGTCGCTAACACCATTGCGTGAACAAATGAAGCATCGTATAAACAGGCATTGCCCATAATTGAAGTGCGTCGTACGAGCGGATCGTCGTAAGGCGGGGTACAGTATTTTTGGCAGTTAACGAGTTAAAATAATTGAACTGAGGCTCGATGATTCTACACAAGCTGTAGACGGTGATCTGTTACGTGTTTTGCTTACTAATTGAACAAATGTGAATGCACATAGTGATAAAGCTTTTATTATACGCTTTATTTGCAAATTACAGATAAGAATTTTACAACTGAGAATTGTACATCAGAAATGGAAAAGATCATATTTTGCGTCAGTTCTTTTGGACTTTCAATTTAAGTTTTGTCCATTGCTTATTTTATTCGTTTTCTTGACGATTCTAACTGGATTCGCAACATCATACATTTCGTGACAAGGAGTTGAGAAAGATGCACTTCAGGTATGGAGTTTTTCTCCTATTTTCTTCAACTGCTTTGTGAGAGTAGTGCGCCAATTTTGAAGGACGGAGAAGCGGAGATTCCGGGAGAAAAAAATATTGAAAAATCCGTTCAAGATTGGTTTATCCAAGGGCTTGAAATCTTCCCTCTTTCCTTGAATCGACATCATCGAAATCTGTTTACGCGCTGCTCAAACATCAGTTACTCCACGAAGTTGGAAATCCAAAGGTGATGTAATAGGAGAAAATTTGATTATCAATCTCAGATCTGATGAGCATTGCGTTCTTGAAAGGAAAAATCATAAGCAGCAATTTTAGATTTGGGTTTATTTTAGACTGAAAGCTCAAGGAAGAAACAATATTGTAAGGTGTCATTTATAATAAAAAATGTGTGCAGTTTTATAATTTATGTAGAGGTGTACAATTAAAAAAAATGAAACAAAATTAATATTGATCTTTTGCCGCCAGGTGGCAAATAGCGATATACAGAAATGACCACTTCATGCAAATGGTTAGCATTCGAAAATGTTATACGAGGTTCGAAAACGAATCCTGAAATGATGTGAACTATTTATGGAGGATGGCGCGTTAAATAAATCGAGTTTTTAAGAGAAGAAAAATTACAAGGATCAAAGACAAATTGCAGTCAATAACACTTTGTACGTGATTGAAATGATTAATTACACGCATTTATTTAACTAAAGGATACAAACTTACCCATGACATCTTTGAAAGCGTGTAGAGAATTAAAACAGAGATTGATGCTGATTATTTTCGAGTGTTTCAAAATTTATCTGGAGAGATCGGTAAATAGGAGTATTAAAATTAAATGAAATGTGAATTAGATGCAATGTAGAATATTACATAATCAAAGCCTCATAATACGATGTTCATAAAAGAAAAAACTAATTTTTTTAAAAATAAGTGAAATATAATTTACCAGAACTGCAAAGCGTACACTTAGCTTATCAAAAAGGATTTTAAAATGTAATAGCAGAAAAAAAAGGAATGAAATGTTTAAACGATTAATGAATATCTAATAAAATAAAGAAAGAAAAATTATATACTGGATTAGGAAATGAATAAATATATTATAAAAAAAAAAAATTCCAAGCAAACAATTAATAGTAGCCAATGAAATTTTAACTGAGGCTCGGCTGTTGCCGTTACCCAGCCATCACTAGAGCTTTTAGCTCAATAGCACCCGATCCACACAGATTTTCTTTATTCAGATGAAGGGATAAAGAGTAAGGATTCAGTCCATCTCCCTCCCCCCCCCTGCAAAACAAAAACATTTAATACAGACAAAGGGGAATATGAAACGCATTTTTGCTTCACCCGTCCTGACAGCAGCGTTAAAAGTGGGTCGTCATTGTGGCAAGTAAAATGCAAGCTAAAACTGCTAATGAAGGTGATGTTGCTGAAAAACCTGAGAGTGCCAGTAGTGGTGGTGGTATTAAATTTAAGAAGTCTCGCTCAAATGACAACTATGAAGCAGAGAAGACGGAAAAAGAAGGAGGTTATCAGCATTTACGTCTTAAGTTATAAGACAAGTTCATCCCGATGTGGAAATTTCTGGTAGCGCTATGAGAATTTTGAACAGTTTTATGACCGATTTTAATTTTAAGCGGATAGTGGGAGAAGCTGCTCGTTTGATGGGTTATAATAAAAAGGTTACGCTCGGTAGCTGCAAAGCCCAAAGCTCTGTCCGCTTGCACTTGGCTGGAGAACTGGCAAAACTTGCAGTGTGAGAAGAAACAAAGGCAAACAACTAATTGGATCGGTGTGGTACGTTACTGCATAGGCTAATGGATGGCAATGCTGTAGCCAATGAAGTTTTAACTGAGGCACAGCTATTGCTGTTACCCCGCCAAGACCAGACCTTATAATTCAATAACACCCCATCCACGCATTTTCTTCTACAGAGATAGCAGGAAATATGAAAAGCAGTCTTGCTTCGCCCATCTAGCTATAAAAAAAATCAATTACATTTAAAACAAAAGGACATTCGGACCTGTAGGTAGATGAAAGAATGCATCTTGCTAAAAACTAAAAAATGCAAAAATTATTTTAGATGTTGTTCAAAGATTACAAAACATTTATTACTTAAAATTACCTGCTATTCGTTGGATACTTATTTAGAACTCACTTCTTTAAGTCGAGAAATAATAGAACGCCAGCTTCTTCTGAAGTTGTCTTCAAATTGTGAGGCCTTCAAAGCTCAGTTTGCATTGTCGAAAGGGGAAAAAACAAAGAAACAAGGTATTAAATGATATCATAACTGAGTTAGCAGTAACAAAATATTAATTAGTAGATTAACTTAACCCTTGTATTGGACTGCCAGCATTCGAGGGGGGAAAAATCTACAGAGGAAGAAAAATATTTTATTAATTTAAGACTATTATGAGGGAGAGGATGTTGCATTTAAAACGAAAAAAAAAACAGAAGAAAAGGAAACTTGAGAAATGAAAATAGTTGCAGGAAACAATAAATAACTAAAATAGTTTATTTGCCAAATAATTATTCGCAGAGAGAGAACTGTGAACTAACACGTCGAACAATCCCGAAAATAGATTGGCGTGTCGGGAATTGATCAATTCTAATAACCTTCAACTGTATTCTTGATTCTTATAAGTAGCAGAGCGTTGCACATATTTGTGAGTTGAAATCGAGCACAACAACTCCTAGCAGGATCCCCCAAGAATGCAGAACAGAAAGAAGAATCAAAGGACTTACTCGAAGCAATCCTCAAAAGTAAAACGCGCCTAACATTTCAAAATGAAAATTACAGGTCAAAGTTCTACTTTTCCAGAAGAAGAAATCAACAAGAAAAACTCGAAAGACTTCATCGCATGCTGTAAGACAACCACCTGGCTTATGAGAGGCCTAAAGTGGCTCAAAAACGTTCACTACAGGGGAACTGGAAGAGAAGTGCCGGTTGATATAAAAATATAATATCTTTAAATACAAATATACTTACATAACATAGGTTGAATATGCCTTTTGCTACACATAGCAAAACAGACTTCGCTTGAAGGAACAACGTTATATATATATATATATATATATATATATATATATATATATATAACACATACACACACACACATACATAGCTAATTAAGACTAGCCACGTAAAAAAAAAACAAATGAAAAAACAATGAAAATGTGGAAATTTCAAGAGTTTGCCAAATATTTATTTAAAAAATAAGAAAATTAATTGCAAAATATCGATGCTCATTTAACGCACTGCTAAGATAATAACAACAAACTTATCTTAAGAATACAACTGTATTTTTAAACGAAGTATAAAATAAACGATTAATATCAAATTAAGAGAACTTCAATAAGACTACGCAGTCATTTTATACCGAAATCTTATATGAAATATAACTCAAATACAAATACTTTACTCCGAATAACTTTAACTATTGACACGTTATAATCATTACATATACTATGCTACGATACCAGAAAACGTTTCAAGATATCTTATAATATTTAAGTGAGGGTATTTAAGTTACGACCTCTGTATGTATATACACACTATAGATAAGAATACCGAAATATCTTTACCTATTGACACATTATAATCATTACATATACAATGCTACGATACCACGAAACGTTTCAAGACATCTTATAATATTTAAGTGAATGTATTTAGGTTACGACCTCTGCATGCATATACACACTATAGATAAGAATACCGAAATATCTTTACCAATTGAGACCTTATAATCATTACATATACAATGCTACGATACCACGAAACGTTTCAAGACATCTTATAATATTTAAGTGAGTGTATTTAGGTTACGACCTCTGCATGCATATACACACTATAGATAAGAATACCGAAATATCTTTACATATTGAGACCTTATAATCATTACATATACAATGCTACGATACCAGGAAACGTTTCAAGACATCTTATAATATTTAAGTGAGTGTAGTTAGGTTACGACCTCTGCATGCATATACACATTATAGATAAGAATACCGAAATATCTTTACCTATTGAGACCTTATAATCATTACATATACAATGCTACGATGCCAGGAAACGTTTCAAGACATCTTATAATATTTAAGTGAGTGTATTTAGGTTACGACCTCTGCATGCATATACACACTATAGATAAGAATACCGAAATATCTTTACCTATTGAGACCTTATAATCATTACATATACAATGCTACGATACCACGAAACGTTTCAAGACATCTTATAATATTTAAGTGAGTGTAGTTAGGTTACGACCTCTGCATGCATATACACACTATAGATAAGAATACCGAAATATCTTTACCTATTGAGACCTTATAATCATTACATATACAATGCTACGATACCACGAAACGTTTCAAGACATCTTATAATATTTAAGTGAGTGTAGTTAGGTTACGACCTCTGCATGCATATACACACTATAGATAAGAATACCGAAATATCTTTACCTATTGAGACCTTATAATCATTACATATACAATGCTACGATACCACGAAACGTTTCAAGACATCTTATAATATTTAAGTGAGTGTAGTTAGGTTACGACCTCTGCATGCATATACACACTATAGATAAGAATACCGAAATATCTTTACCTATTGAGACCTTATAATCATTACATATACAATGCTACGATACCAGGAAACGTTTCAAGACATCTTATAATATTTAAGTGAGTGTATTCATGTTGTATGTAGACACTTTAGATATGAATATTGAAATATATTTTTACCTTATGAGACGTTATAATTAAAAAAAAAAATCAGCTCACGCCCCTTTATTCTTGTATATACATGGAATAGTGCAGGTCGTTTTTAGCGCTACCAAATTATTGGAGACTGAATGGGCAGTTCAATCTCCACTGGTGTCTAATGAGATATATCTGGACTGAGGCTATCACTAATTAAGCGGCACACAGTGAAGAGAGACGGTTGCATAGGTGTCGCCATCTCGTGGTCCCTATCCCTAACAATTGTATTTAATGTGTAAGATTTTGTGGGTTCCACGGTCTCATACAAATTTGAGAAATCATACAAATTATTTATGTGAGATTCGTTTGATTACATTATCTGAATGCATATGGACACTTGATTTAAGACTCTTCAAATATTTTTACTTTTCAGACGATATAATTTTGACATGTACTGCGCTACAATATCCGCAAACGTTTGTAGACTCTCATATACTAATATCTTGCGTACATTTAAATTGGTTCTATTTTTATGTCTATGTTTACGCCCTCTAGATAACAATTATCCAAATATACCAGTACCTTTTCAGACCATAAATTTTTTATTTGATTTGTTACGATCCTTCAACCTCAACTCCTGTCTATCGTATAGTGCTTCTTACTGAGTTGTGTTCGTTGCATTTTTTCTGATTTTTAGGTAAACGTTTGTTCAATGTATTATCATGTTGTTTGCATCAGTTTTATGTCACCTTCTGTGGCAATCTGCCAACACAGCAATGATTGTTTAGTCTTTTCAAACTTAGCGTGTTTAGTTTTATTACTTCATTCATGTAGCTTATTCTACTGTGGCCTGGTGACATCTGTTTTTTTTTTTTTTTTTTTTCGGTTGTCATTTCGCTTTTCTTGGGGTTTCATTCATAGAAGTTGAACTTCATTTGCTGGTGCGCTTCGTTTAATAGCGAAAGCACTGATATGATGATTTGGACTCCTTTTCATTAAGTCCTAAAATTGTGTGTGTGTGTTATTAATGTGGCATATTTATATAAGTTCCGTGTGCTGACTTTATACACATTAAAATGTGCATATATAAGAAAATATATAATTATCACTCGAAATTTTTATGAACTTGATCCGCTTGTGTTTCTAGGATTTCTACTTCCGCGTCCGAAAGCGTATGAATGTCGAGTGAAGTTGGGATTGTTTACTGACAATGCTGCTTTGGTTTCGATTTAATTTTGTTCGGAGGTCATCGGGCTATATGAGATCCGTCCTTATTAAATCTGCATTTTAACCGAATATGATAAATTAATAGAAGCATTTAAATGTGTCAAAAGAGTATGCTTTACACCTGACAAACTGATCAATACTACTCAAATTGCGTTTGATACGCAACAAAATGCAAATCGCATTTGCAAGTAATTAAATATTAATGAAACCCTGAAATATATTTTGAAGAATTTTGAAAATCTATTTCTTTAGTGTACTTACCGCAGAACCGGCTTTCTTCTTATTTCGATGAAAATAAGGATGTTGCTTCGATGATCATGTTTACTTCTTTCTCCTTTTCTTTTAGCAAGACCTAAGAAATTGTGTAAATGCCCTTGTTATTAATTATAAAGGAATGCAAAATAATTGAAACCAAACAGAATATTATTTGATGTTATTTTTATAATATGAATGTTGAACTATTTCGGTTGTTATTTCAAATCTAACAATCGTCCGTCTGTTTCTATTCCTTGAAGTGTCTTAACTCTTACCCCTCCCTTGGAATTTTATTGAGAATGCGGGTTGCGTTTTCTTGAAGCTCATTCAGACGAGGTTGAGTTAATCAGCCTTAGGCGAGGAGTCAGTTAAGAAAATTATGTGTAAATTAATGGACGTTGGTTCCGTTTCATGGTTATAATTTTGATTTACCTGCCATTGCAACCCCAACAGTCCATCTGCCCCATCAGAACCGAATATTTCTGCATAAGTAAGTTAACCTGTCAACTAACGTAATGTTTATGCTTACATTAAAGTCACTTCACTTTCTAATCACCAATATTTCAAGTAACATCTGTTTGAAAATTAAAATTATGTGTTGTGTGTTGGGAAAAAATATTTAAAAAATCATTTTTTTTTTTAAAACAGACCGTGTCGCATCATATTAAGTAGACCCATTCATTCATCTTATTTTTCTGAGTGGAAACAAGAAATAATTCCCATATATACTATAAATAAAGCTATCTATTTAGGAAAGTTTATTTATTAGCGCGATCACTTAAATAATGCAAAATTATGTCGCAATTCCGTAAGCAAGGTTGATATTCTTGGTTATTTTTAAAGTTGTATTATTCCATAAGCTAAAGTAAGAAATAACATTGAAAACTCACTCTGTTAGCCACTTTATAGTTCGAAAGCGCTTAACGTTGAAGAATTAAATAGAAGTTTTAAGTTCTAGTAGAAATGGATTCACTTGCCAGAGACAACTGAGCACGTAACATGCACTGTGTTGAAAAGGGCAATTATTCTCTGTTCGTGAGTCGATGACAATCACTAATGGACAAGTATTGTTACTTCTACTGTAGCATTTTTAAAATCTATTGTTGCAGAATAAAGTGAAAATATCTTTTGAACTTGGACATTTTATTTTTGAATTTTCATTAATTGTTATCCTCAATAGTCTTTTAAGTCTAATCCTTAATATCTTTTGTATAATCTTCATTCTCAAGCATATATTTTACCTCCCATATGTTTTACACATTTTAGTGTTACAACGCTCAATTAAATTTGATGTTGTTTGATGATGCTCAATTAAATTTGAAAAAAAATTGTCAATTTTTTTTCAAATACTTAACAAATACAATATATTAACATTGGATTGCAACTGAAATATAATGCTGTATTTAAAAACAGCATAGGAGAATCATTTGTTTAGTTTGTTTGCGCCACGAAAGTTTCTGACCATCAATACAGTAACTCATTTCTCAGTGTTTGTTACCATTTTTCGATGAACTCACACTGGGTAGTTTGGATATTCCTTTTCATCGATTGTTTTATTGGTTTATTCTCTCAGAATCAGTAACCAGCCATCATTTTTATCTATCAGCGTGAAACATTTTCATCTGTCAAGTTGCCGCAGACATTTCCCTGAGTAACGAAGTATCCACTTCATCTGCATGCCGCATCTTTCGCGTTATTCCTTTTACCCCCCCCCCCGCCATCACTTTAAGATTTGTTCCATTTTCAAATGATTTTAATTTCGGCATCTAAAACAAGTGAGTTTCCAGACGGTTCGGTGTTGGTTCATTTGTGTTTAACTCATTGATGATGCAGAAATTAAAAGTGCGAATGTCGTAGAAGATTCAATCAATTCTACTTAATCTCTCGCTTATGTTTCTCCCATCCACTATTCCAGATTTTCCCCCCAATTTTTCCAATACTGTTAGGATTTCCAATCGTAGTCGTAACAGTATTACAAAATACAAATGAGTTTATATAAACAGAGCTTGCTTTTAACAAGACCGAGATAAGATTTCTTTGTAATGTTCATCTAAAATATTACATTCGCCCTTCATTCAACGAATAGAACTGCCTCGTCTGAGTCTCGTGTACTTTAGTACTTTGCAGAAGTTAATTCGGAGTTGTAAGTAAACGGATTAAAAATATCTCTAATCCGACGATGGATTATTTATGTTGAACTGCCTTAAAGTTCAAAACGTGAAGTATCGAAGAGCGTTAAATTTCCTTCGAGTGTGTGCCAAAGTTCAAAATTGGCAAGCAGTGAAGAGAGGAGCGTGCACTGAAGAACGGGGAAAAATATCGTCGCCGTCTCCAGGAGAGGGAATGTAACATCAGTGTGTGTGTTCAGGTCTTACCACTCTATTCTGATGGAACAGGATGGTTAGGTCTCAACCAACTTCCGTCTGAGACCTTGTGACTTACCTTCAAACGAAGCCCTTTTAAAGGTTATTCTATGCCTAGACGGGATTCGAACCCCGATCTTTTCACACAAATGGCAACCTAGAAACCGACTGCGCTGCGGGGGTCACACACACACACACACACACACATAAAAAATATAAAAAAATAGCAAACGCAAAGAAATAAGTGCGTGCTATTCTGAGTTCCGTGAATGTGTTTTGTCACATAAACGAAGCTCCCACAATCATTATTTTTCCTTTGGCTTATTAAATTATATAATTATATGTCATTAACTTGTACACATTAAATGGACAATATTTGTAAAACATACTATCTGTTTTACTATTTTTGATGCTCGTAATCGCTTAGTAGTCTGAAAAAAAACACATTCATTACTGATGTTCAGATATTCTGTTGATAAAATCAGGAGGAGATAGTGAGAACAGCATTTGTTGGCACAGCGAGGATGTTGCAGTGAAAATCAAAATTGATGATACCACTGTACAAACTCGGTAAACTGTACTATCTACATCAACATACTTTACTCCTAGAGTTTTAAAACGATATAATTGTTAATTATTCATAGTCCAGAAAAACGTTTGGGCATAACAACGCATTTTTGGTCGTAAACATTTTCCTAATTTATAGTTAATATATTAATCTGATTATTTGGCCTAGTAAAATCTTTTTTTTTTTTTTGAATTCACAGAAAGATATCAATCTCACCTAGTATGCCGTTGAGTTACCTAGGTAAATATTTAAAAATATTATTAAATATTTATAAACAAAAGAAAGGATTTGTTTATTATTATTAAGCGGTACCTCCAGGGAGTCAGAGACTCGTCGCAGGAGGCCACATATTACACGCACCGGCTATCATACCTATTCTTGCATTCATCCACACTGCTTACACTCACAACATCCAATGGCAATCCATTTCAATCACGCACCATCTGCTGAGAGAGAAATCCAGCCTCACTCATTTCTTCGCAGCATTCATTCTCAGCTTCCAAGGACGTCCTTTCCCCACCCTCCATAAATTGAAAAATTCCATCGACTGAAATCCTGTATGACCCTTTCAGAAGTTTGCAAGTCTCAATCATATCACTCTTCTTTCTCCTGTTTGCTAGTGTCTGCAGTCTGCAAATTCGCAATCTGTCTTCATAATCAGTATTTCACAATCCTGATATCATTTTTAACAGTCTCCTTTGTACTCTCTCCAATATATCAGAATCACATCGGAGACCAGACCTGCGCACAATAGTCCAAGTGAGGTCTTATCAAGGCCTTGTAAACAGACAAAATAACATCCTTATCTTTACGTTCGTTTCAGCATTGTAATTATCTTTGGAGCTGTATTAGCAATATTTTCAAAATGGCCCTAAACTTAAATTTCCTATCTACTAACACTCCAAGCTTCCTAGCCTCATCATTTTCTCCTAGCATAATCCCAGCAATATGATATTGGATATCTAATCACGCCGAAGGAATGAATTTTACCGACATTTGACATTTACTGACATTGAATTGACATCCCTTTTCCCATGCCCACAATTCCAGCCTATTTAAAACATTCTGCAAGTATTGCATATCAGCAGCATTCCTGATTGCCCAACCTATCTTTTGCATCGTAAGCAAATAGCTGTATGTCGCTTGTCAAATCCTTCACAATATCATTAATGCACAGACAGAATAACAGCGACCAAAGTTTGATCCTTGTGGTACACCACAAGTTATCTTAAATCTGCAGACTTACATCCCTCATATACCACTTTCTGATATCTGTCACTCGGCTATCCTCTTATCCACGCTAATATTTTATAATCCAAACCGATATTCTCCAATTTATGCAATAATCTACCATGCTGTATTCTGTCAAAAGCCTTAGTAAAATCGAAAGCACCATATGGTGTATCCATTCCCTTGTCTAGCTTAGTGGTAGCATTATTATACGAGTAGAATATAAGTTGCCAAAACACCCTTAGTAAATCCATGCGGTTCATTGCAAAGTAGAGATTCACTGTGAAGCTATTTATTAATGCGAGCCGTGACCAATTTTTCCAAAATATTCACCACCACTCCTGAGGTACTAATTGGTCGATAGATGGATACATCGGTCTTTTATTAACCCTTGTGCAATGGGATTACCATACATTCTTTCCATTCCCGCGGATTCTTCCCTGTCCTGAGACTCAAATTGTATAGCCTGGTGAGAGGAATAGCCAGTTCAGCAGAACACACTTTTAGCACCCATGCTGATATCTCATTAGTTGAAGCATACTTAATTATTATTCAGTTTGTGCAGCAGCTCTAATACCTCGTCCTCGTACACCTCAGTTTCTTCATTCAGTGAAGAGGTAGCAGCGAACTCAATGTTGCATACACCAGGTTGATAACTTTTACCAAAATCGGCGCTCATTAGTTGAAGTACCTCTTCTGCATCTGTCACCATCTCCATTCAGAAGAATTCTTTCTTTTACTTGCAGCATATCCATAGAATTCTTGTGAATTGTCTTTAACACGCTGAGCCAATTTCTTTTCATAATCAGACTTAGCTTTCCTTACAACAGTTGTTACTATTCTTGCATGCTGCTTATAATTTTCATAACGGACATCCCTATGCACACGGTATTCCTTCCACATCATCCTTTCCTTACGAATCTCATGCTTAATAAGATTACACAACCATTTATTCTTCGAACTCTTGGGACACATTCTGATATTGCGTAATTTAAATATTTTAAATGCTTTTAAAGTATTTTTAATTTCCTGCTTTGTAGTTCGGCATGTAACCTTTTCTGATCGGACATAAACAGCCACTTCCCCCAAGTGCTGCATGATCATTGTC
Source organism: Typopeltis vanoorti (assembly GCF_054136105.1). NCBI lineage: Eukaryota > Metazoa > Arthropoda > Arachnida > Uropygi > Thelyphonidae > Typopeltis > Typopeltis vanoorti. The sequence continues at coordinate 115,100,226 of NC_143563.1, read as the reverse complement.
ACAATAGTTGAACATCTGTGGGATGACCTGGAGAGTCGGGTGAGGTCAAGGGATGTATACAGGAAGAATGGTCCAAATTTTTCATTGAAGTATGTCCCGTAGGATTGCTGCAGTCATCGCAGCGAAAGTGGTCCTACACTTATTGAAGTAGGGGCCATAGATTTTTGTTCCTCGTGCTATGGTGTCCGTTGACTTCTTTCCAGGTAGTGTAGTTATATTTTACCATACCAAACACCAGTAATTATTTCGTTAGTTCTTATTGTTTGCTTTTTTTACATTGTTCTGCATTCCTCTGTAATAAATGCGCTTTTAGCTTTTTTTTTAAACGAGAAAGAAAACAAAAAAGAAATTTGTTTTCTGTTTTTTAAATACGGATTACAAGTAAATTGCAGAATTATTTGTCATTTCCTTTCTTTCTTGTTGTTTAATGAAAGGCAATAGCAATCTTGTTTAATTGCAGCCTTTCTGTAATTATTATCGCAAACGTACTTTTTTCCTACTGTATCGTTGAGGGATGTTAAAAAAGATAGAAATAATAACATGATAATTCAAAGAAAAAATATATCTTGAACAGTATAAAAAGTATAGCAATTTTTTAAAAAAAGGAAAAAAATAAAATAAAAGTTTTCTTAAGACACCATTTTTAATCTAATCAAAAATTAGAATAAATAAGGAACGAAAGTTTATTCAGGGGAAGATGGGAGGTAACATATGGTAATGCTGTAGCTAATGAAGTTCTACCTGAGGCTCGGTTATTGCTGTTACCCTCCTGCCATGATCAGAGCTTTAATAGCTCAATAACACCTTATCCCTACCCAGTCCTCTACACATAATGGGAAAGATGAAAAGGATTCTTCCTTCGCCCCTTTAAGCCAGTCCTTATAAGGATTCAGGGAATGACACCCCATGTCTTTCCCTTAATAAATTGTCCATCTGCTATGGTGGCCGGGATAAAAATAGCCCCACTGTAGCCCATGCATGTCGTACAAGGCGACTAAAATGGGTACCCAGGGAGAGTAAGGGATGGCAATGTTGTAGCCAATGAAAGTTTAACTGAGGCTCGGCTATTGCTGTTACCCTCCTGCCATGATCAGAGCTTATAAATTTATATTACCCCAGCCACATATTTTCTTCTACAGATAACGGGGAATATGAAAAGCATTCTTGATAAACTCATCTAGCAAAAAAAAAAATATTTTTTCAGGGAAAGATTAAACACTTCCGTTAACGTTGTTAGTGGTGCATGTAACAATCCTTACTTTACACAGGTCCACCATCTTAGTTACGTCAAAGATAACGGCAACCAGGTGATTATAACGCAGAACGTCTCCAGATGTAAAATCAGACCGAAGCAGATTAATCTAAAAGTTAACAATAACTTGAATTTGTTCTTCCCTTCAACAAATCGTTGTTTAGTGAGTCGCGAAAGCCCTGACTTCCCCCCCCCCACACACACACACTGTAATCATGAAAACTTCGGCCACAACTTTTTCCAAAGAAATTCACGTTGCTTTGTTTCATTTCGTATCAGTTATTTGTGCTGTGACACACACAACGAAGGATTTTTTGTTGTGGTCTTTCCAGAATTACTTCTCAGTGTGCCCTCCGATGGGCTTGTGCATCCTTCCTTCGTGAAATGCAACATTTCGCGATGAAGTGTTGTTATTAAACTGTAATAGGTCTTGAGGTATCATTTGTTTTCCTTTTTTCAATGTGATTATTCCCATTAAAACACTGTTGAATTTTACCAGTAACGGAAGCATCACCGTACCAAAGAACGGACAACGTGACCTTCAGTCAAAAACAAAATTAGAAGTCCATCCTGGGACACTTTAATGAATCTTTATTTTACCCATTAATTGTACGGCTGAGTCCTGTTAATGTTTATTTGGAAAATTCTGTTAAAAAAAACAAAACGATTGCCTTATTTTTATTCCTTTGCTTGCTCATTTATTAATCTGTCATAAGTAGCTTACGGTAGAACAGTGATTAGGTTACCGTCCCCTCATAATTACAAACGCAGTCATAAAAATGAACAGACACGCGCATAATTTCAGTGAATATATTTATGTAATGAATTCAGATAGCTCATCTGAAAATTCAATATTTGGTTCTTTGAAGAGACGCCATTCTTAATCGCGTCCCTTCATCTGATCTTGCATAGCCCCACTCTAATTTAAACCTATTTATTTGTCACCCATTTGCGAGTGGCATACTTGATGTCTATAAATACGTTTGTCCTTCGCGAATAAATAATAAATAGGCATTGACTTTCAGGCGGAAAGGCTATTTCTGAGGAGACCAAAATTTGTCATCGTTACTGCTATAATATATAATTAAACGAATTAAACATGTTAAGCTATTTTTAATAAATCCATATTTGGAGCATCCTGTATGCTATTTTTAATATATGCAGGATGCTCCCCCAATTTTATCCGAGCTCGGGACCAGCATATAGCTTGGGACGTATTTCCTGACTGTAATCCACGTGTTCACGGGGCCGGTTTGCCTCTTCTGGGGGACAAAAAAACCCATTTTCCGGGGAAAAGAAATCCCTTACCTCGGTATGAGACTGGCTAACTCACCTTTGGTCGAATGAGACCAGGTAAAGGTGTCTTTCGACCAAATGGCTTCTTCTATACTGTGCTCATATGTCCGACGTAGACTTCCTTAAATTTAGATGGGATGGGTGATCCCCTGCTGAATGTCGGCAAACAAATAAATCATCACAGCGTTAAAATAATTAGCAGGAGGAAATCCAAATGTTGATATAATTACAGCTTAAAAATGACTTGATGGATCTTTGTGGTTCGACAAGCAAATTGCTACTTTCTTCATTATTTGGTCAGAAATATCTTTGCTTCGACTTTTTAGTGTATATTTATGCTTGATGAGTAATTCCTAGGAAACTTGTTTTATATTTTTTTATGTTTACGTTAAAATATAAAATTACTGTCGAAATAATTATATTTTAAAATTCCCAATACTAAGGTTAATTTGGTATACGGAGGATACAAATTCTTAATTTCCATTTCAAATTGTTTTGGTCATAAAATGTTCCGAAACATCGTCGCTAAATAAGGATATTATTCAGTTTTGCAAAAGAAAATTAATTCCTCCAACAAAATTCATTTAAACTTTTCAAAGTAGATCTCTTTGATAAAATGCTATCTCCCGTTGCAGAGTTAAGAAAAATAGAAATTGTAGCAGTAAAGAAATTATTTTTCTCATCCTTTTCGCAAGCATGAATAATCAGCAAATATTTTAACAAGTAGGCTACTTGTATACGTAGACAGCATACTCCGCATAAAAATAGTACATTATGTAAAAATGCAAGGCACTTTCTTTGGGTTTCTTGCGAAATGCGTTTTCAATTTAAAGCTTCAACATCGGCACAAAGTAAAGCCGAATAGCAACTTAAAACAGACAATCATTGAGATGTCTCAACGGGTTAGAGCTAGACACTCTAAGCAGAACGATACTGACTTGATGGGTGAAGCAAAATTCTTTCATATTCCCCTTTGTCTGAGAAGGAAAGTTCTTTGGGTGGAGAATTATTGAGCTTTAAGCTCGCCCTGAAAGGGCAGTGAGATTAGCTGTGTTCAGCTGAGCATAAAATTGAATTTGGTCTTTTGTATTTGCAGAATTCTGCTTCATTGTAGTCTGAAGCTTGCTTGATCAGCGGGTTCGGATGATTATTTGTCTTGATGAAGAACTTTACTGCTAGGTCATGGAGGAGGGATGTGGTGTAGGGAATGTTGACTTCTCTGTGAATCTGGGAGTTTCTGATAAACCATGGGGCATCTAAACTCATTCTCAGACATATCTTCTGTATTCTCTGAAGCTTTTGGATATTTGTATTCGAAGTATGGCTCCATGCAGGAGATGCGTAAGTGATGACTGGGCGTATTAAAATCCTGTATATGAGTAGTTTGCTCTGAGTGTCCAGTTTGCTTTTTCTGTTGATCATGGGGTAGAGCTGCGCAATTACTTTGGATGTCTTCGAACTTATGTGTTTTATATGACTGGTGAAGTGTAGTTTTTTATCGAGCATTACTCCGAGATATTTGACTGTATTCTGTCATGGGATCTTAACTAAATGTATATCTTCCTTGATCTGAGGCTTCTTTCTAGTGAACAGTATAGCTGAACTCTTCTGTGGATTTGCTTGGATCCTCCACTCCATCAACCATTTCTCTAATGTGCGAATACTACTTTGGAGTCTTTTGATGGCTAGTTTGGGGCTGAGAGATCTTGCTATTAATTCAGTGATTGTTGAGCTTGGGTTTTGAGGGATATCAGCTATACAGATAGAAAACAGCAAGGGGGTCAGAACTGAGCCCTGCGGCACACCCGCCAGGATCTTGCGTCTGGTTGACACAGTTTCATTTATTTTGACTTACATGAATCTGTCTTTGCGATATGAGTGAATTATTTTAACTAGATTAGTACGCATATTGAATGTGATGAGCTTGTAGAGAAGGCCCTGATGCCACACCTTATCAAAAGCCTTCGCAGCATCTATAAAGACCGCAGCTGTGTGGAGGTTCTGGTTGAAGCCTACGGAAATGAATTCGATCAGCCTGTGGATCTATTGAACGGTGGAGTGGTTTTTTTTCTAAATCTAAATTGCTCATTAGGAATCATACCTGGTTTATCCTTTTCTGATTGAAGCCTTGTAAGGATTACTTTTTCAGCGATCTTTTCAAGGCTGGACAGATGACTGATAGGCCTGTAGCTTTCAGAGAGCTGGGTGTTTTTTCCAATCTTTTTGATTGGTGTGTGACATCCGCTATCTTCCATGTTAAGGGAAAATACTTGAGTCTGAGGATGGCATTAATTATGTTGACTAGATGTACAATGGCGTTTCTGGGGAGTAGCTTGATTATTTTGTTTGCGATTCCATCTGAACCTGGAGCCTTATTGTTGTTCAGGTGGGTTATGATATTTATAACTTCTGTTGGAGAAGTGGGTATGACAGGTTCTAGATCATCCTTTTGTTGTGTTATGGCCTATCTGACTCGGCAGTGAATCTTGTAAATGAGATTGATGTTCAAATTTTCATAAGAGGGTTTGCATTGAGTATCCAAGCTGTCTACCAGAGCCTCTGCCTTTCCCTTGTCAGTATGGGCCATTTCCTTCTTGGTCTGAATTGGGGTAAAAGTTGCCTTTTAGTGCGGAAGGCTCTCAGGAACTTTCAAATGGACTTGTCCTCTGGATTTAGTTTCGTTAGCTTGGATTCCCAGTCTTGGTTTCGATGTTTTTGGAGAGTTTCGCGGACTTGTCTGTTTAATTTATTCAGGCTCGTTTTATCTTACGGGGCTCTTGTGTTATGGTCCCTCTTTCTGGTTTTGTTTTTCAGTCTGATTAAATCCATGATTTCCTCGGGGATCTGACCACTAGAGTGAAAGAGTGTAGTTTAAGAAACGACTTTATTGCTTTTTTGATTTGACTGGTTAGGTTGTTTACAGCAAAGTCTATCTCCTCTTTAGTGTGAATAGCAGGGACTGGGCCAATGTGATCAGGGAGAATTCTGGAGCGCTTGTCCCAAGATATGAAAGAGTGGGGAGGGGAGAATTGTTCTTGTGTACCGAGTTGAGTTTAAGCTTAATAGGGTTGTGATCGGACGAAAGTTCATTTAATGTTTCCAACTGATATTGGTATCTGATGTTTTTGAGGACGACTATGTCAAGTACATCTGAGTTTCCAGTTGAGCTGTGATGGGTGGGATCTGTGGATCCAACTACAACAATAGAATTTTGTATTGAGTAATGGTTTAGAGTTCGACCTTTGTCGTTAATTGTGGAGCTACTGTATGTTTGGCATTAAAGTCACCAGCCATGAGGATGGAGTCAGTGAAGCCGAGAATGTTGTCTAAGTCAGGTAACAGTAATGGAATGCTGGCTGAATTATATACAGCGTAGATTTCGATACTGCCAGCATTGTTGGTATGAACTTCAATGCCTGTTATCTCTAGGTTCTTGGTTTGTGGATTGGTCAGAACATTGTGGCATAGGTAGTTTTTAATGTATATGGCTGCTCCTTCTCCACTGCTGGTTAGTCTGTTTTGTACATAATATATTTCCGTAACTTGAGGTTATTAGTTGGCCTGAGATGTGTTTTATTTACTAATATAATGTCAGAATTGTGTCTGTGAGTGAACTCTTGCAGTTCTAGGATTTTGTTATTCAGTCCATTGGCGTTCCATGCAGTGATCATGAGAGAGTTGGGATGGAATTTTCTTCTATTCATTATTGAGGGTTGTCACAATTGAGTGAGTTCCTTGAAGGAATGTTTTCATGGAGGATGGCGAAGGATTTGTCATGCTGAATTCTTGTAACATGGTAGCTAGTGAGGCAGTTAATACTGATTTTAGATTTGAGCTTATTTGATCATGGGATGGAGCAGCCTTTGTTCGTGCTGCCTGTGCATAAGTTTTGGGCCTTTGTTTTTCTTTCCTGAGTTGTCAAGCTGGAGATAATTTGGACCGGGGTGCGACCTGCAAGGCTGTCTTGAGCATCGCTGAAATGTGTTGGAAGGGTAGTTTTTGCTGACCCTCGGTTCTTCAGATGTGTAATGCATCCTTTGTAGTTGGCAAGGTGAGGTCCTACATAGTTGGCGCATTTAGCTGGTGTGGATCTTGGATTGGTACACATGACGGTCTGGTGGTCCTCGCCCATTTCAAACACCTGTAATTTGCCTTGCAAAGTTTTTGGCATAGCGAAACCTTTGGCATCTATGGCACTGTCCAGCTGACGACGTGTTCATTAGTGGCTAAGTAGAAATTCTGAGGCCACAGATCGCTGTCAGTTCGTATATCTCTTTCTGTGCCTTGTCAATTTCTACGAGCACCAGTGGCATTGGCTTAACACCAGTAAAAGTGAGCATCATGCTCACTTTTACTGGTGTTAGGCCCCGACTCATAAGGTCAGCAGTGATTTCTTCAGAGGTTGACACCTTCGGTTACCCCACGAAGTACTACTTTGAGATTCTTTTCACTGGGTAAAGCAAAAGTGTGATAAGAAAGACTTTTGTTATCCATTAGTTTTGTCTATTGTCTGTAGTCGGTGACTGAGGCTGGCTGTATTTTGACTCCTTAATCTTGATTTTTAGCTCAGGAATATGAGATTTTATGTTCCCTAAGGGCTGATGTGACAGTCGTCTATTTGTCCTTGTCCTTTAGTATAACAGGTGGAATCTTTTCGGTGTTCCCTGGACGTCTGGTGTTGGTGAGTCTTCATCCATCTGGTACTCTGTAGTTCTTCTTTTGTTAGATTGCTCTCCCTGAGAGTTGTTTTGACAGGGGAATTTAGTAACAGAGCAGTAATCAGTTCTTCTTGTGATATCTCATTTTCCTCCTCCTCTCTGCTGATCATTAGAGTGAATGTACTGTTTTATAAAACCCGGCCAGTCAGATTCAAGCTTGCGTATTATGAGTTTCAGTACCTCTAAGGACTGCTCCTTATTAAGGATATGGATCTGCTCTTTGATGTTTTCCATATCAAAGTGGCGATTTCCTGCCAGCAGAAATTGTTTGCTAGCAGTATAAATAATCCCGCAGGGCTAGGGGCCTGCCAGCAAAGTATCCCGTAGACCTAGATGGACTACTAGCAATATGTAATCTCGCAGGGCTAGGGACCTGCCAGCAAAAGTCCTGTAGACTGAGTTAGGCTACTAGCACAATTTGGCCTTGTTGCGACCTACTAATTGGGGAAAGTAGTATCAGCATCTCACTTGGCCACAGTTTGGAAACCTACCTCCATATAAAACCTTAAATCCACCACTGGTCCTCACTGCGGGTGGGGCCTGCCGGCCATTTGACCTCTTGCACGTTTCGTCCAGAGGGGGGAGACAGTAGGAATCAATGCCAGTGCAATGTGAGGTTACTGAGAAACCTTGTATGCTATGTATCAGGCTCAGTCTAAAATAATACGCCCGTTCTCATCAAAAGCCAAAAGCAGAATATCATTTAGACACTCTAAGTCCTTATATCCTTTTATAAGGACTGGCTTAAAGGGGTGAAGCAAGAATGCTTTTCATCTTCCCCGTTATCTGTAGAGGACAGTGCAGGGATAAGGTGTTATTGAGCCATTAAAGCTCTAATCATGGCAGGAGGGTAACAGCAATAGCCAGGCCTCAGTTAGAACTTCATTGGCTACAGCATTGCCATCCATTACCCTCCAAGGGTATTAACGACCGCATCTCACGGTAGATTCAGCATCAATTCCCAGACAGTCCTTATAAGGACTGGCTTAAAGGGGCGAAGCAAGAATGCTTTTCATCTTCCCCGTTATCTGTAGAGGACAGTGTAGGGATAGGGTGTTATTGAGCTATTAAAGCTCTGATCATGGAAGGAGGGTGACAGCAATAGCCGAGCCTCAGTTATTAGCTACATCATTGCCATCCATTACCCTCCCAGGATGGAGATAAATCTCCAAAGTTGATTTTTTTCATTAAAAAAAAAATTCCCAGACAGACACTACCGAGAAACTAATTATTTCTCGACAAACAAGTAAATAAATGGTGTATTAATATTTTACTAAAATATTTTGGAAAACAGCAGATATAAATAATTTTTTAAATAAATCGCAAATAAACTTATTTTTAACAAGTAATTGTATTATTTATTTATGTTTATTTATCTTTTACCTCAGAATAAAGATAGTTAAATACCATATTTAGCGTCGATTCACACCGAAACCGTGCCATATCAACTAATTCGCTTTCAGGCGAATAACCTCTAAGCCCTAGACGGCATTCGCACCCAGGTCTTTCCACTTGTTGATACAAGTCTATAATGTCATGAAAATGAATATATTCCGGTATAAGATTTCGAGAAAGAAAGAAAGAAAAAAAAAACATATTTTTAGTACACCTCAAATGCAAGCATTTATGACCTTGCTATCCCATTACAAATGCGAACATTTCTAGCCAGATGGAAACAAATTGGGCGATAAGCGAGCAGCATAAAAGTCGTCTGCTATGATTATGTTACACGGGGTTTCAACTTTTTTTTTGTGCGTATTAATTCATCAACCTGGAACAAAAATTCAGTATCATTTATCCGAAGAAATTTAGTGTAAATATAATTTGCTAATCTAAACGTTGTTGTTATTATGTGACACATCCAAGGATTCCACTGAATTCCGCTACACACATCTAACCGTCTCGCCTACTACTTAATTCTCCCACTACACACAACTACCATCATCGCCATCTATCGTCCGTTACCACTACCACCGAGAGTATTTTATATCTCTAAACTGCGGATGTTCTAATGGACGATTTTAGCCTGCACGCGGTATGAAAAACCTCTGTTTCCGGGAGGGAAAAACCTTGCTGCTGCTATCACCGCTTGAAATCGGCTAACTCGCCTTCAAATGAAAAACTCCACATGAAGATTCCTCTCAACGACGAGAACGGAACTCGGCCCTTTTCCAAATCGAATGAGACAATATGCCGTCGTTCTTCTAGTTGAGAAGTTATCTCGTCAATTTTCTTTTAAATTTTGTTGAATAATTTTATTATTTCTAACAAAACCGTTTCATAAACAATGTTGAAGAGCGGATGCGCCATCACAAAAATATTACTTCTTAATAAAAGAATAGAAATAAATTACTGACAAAATAATAAGTAGGAAATAAAATGCAAATGAAAAATAATAAAAGAGTTACTTACTAAATAACTTGCATTAATAATTACTTGCAATTCGTACGTCAATTATTCGAGGTTCGCTTCTTTAAGACGAGAAAATTCAGAAGATGTTCGGAAGCAGTTCGTCGTTCGCATCTTGAAATTATGACGACTTGAGAAAACAAAGATAAGAAGCTATTAAATAAGATGGTGATCGAGTTGGCAGTAACAAAATGTTGATTAGTAAGTTTGATAAAACTTTCAACTTGTATGGGCCCATCAGTTTCAAGACAAGAGTCATGAGGTCACCGGAAAGAATTAAAAACCTTCGCGAAATTCTTCAGAGAGCGGACAAAGTTAACACTTTTAGCCAACTCAAAAACAGGGCGTTGCTGAGATATTATCAGGCTATCCCTAACGATAACAACATCAAATATTCATTCTGAAAACGGGTGCTAGCAGTAACTCAGAGTGACTGAAAGTGAAAAAATAAAAAATGAGTTTGCTCTCTTCGTAATGGAAGCCATCGCTGCCATACGTCGAAACGAAATTTAGTTATGATAAAGATGGATTATTATATTATATTATATTAGACCACAGCAGGGTGAATATACTCGTGAGTGAGAATGACACACAATTCTGCATGTCCCAACACAAACTTTTAAAGGCAGATGAAAAAAATAAAATAAAAAAACGAAAGCAACTTCACCACGAAATCAGAAACAAACACGACGCCGCTAACCTTAGAAAGTGTTCTACATCACTGCAGATCAGGAGAAGTGAAGATTTTAGTGAAGATATCAAACACGTGGTGATTGATAGAACGACGGTTTGAAGATTCAAGGGCAAGGGAAATGTTTTCCTTCAAATCGTGAAGGAAAAAATTCCATGTCCATCTATTTAAACATTCATAGCACCTGTCGAGTTGGGTGATATGCAAATTCCATGTCTTTGGTTAATACAACGACCTCTGGTAGTGAATAGTCGAACTGCTTTTTTTCTTAGATATCGCTTCGCATGATACACAAGGAATTGTTGCAAATTTGCGCATCATTTGAATCAATGGGTGGGGTGGGGGGGAAATGCTCCACAAGGCCTTAAACAGGAACGGTTTATATTACTAACAGGAAGAAGTTGGCGATAATTAATTTGAATACAGAAACTACAGTAAAATATTAAAACATTTTCAAATAAAGAAAAACACCACAATGATAACGTAAATACGTACAATCGTTTAACACAGACGAAACGAAGAATATTTAATCTCGTATATTAATTAAAATAAGCGCGCCCTTCATATTTCAAACTTAAATTCGGTAAAAATAAGTGACATCATCTGTTAAATAAATTAAATATTATATAAAATACTACTATAAAAATATCACATCATAAAACAAAGAAGAAAAAACAACAACACAATAAATTAATCTCAAACCCCTTTGACTCGAGAACTTACTTATGAGATGTAACAAACTTTTGCGATGAACCTTATACATTAAGTGAGTGTATTGATGTTACCATCTCTTTGTGTATATACCAGTGGTGGCCGGTGAAAATTTTAAGTGGGAGTGTTGCATATACAAAATAATTAAAATAAAAAAAATGTTTGTTTCCTAATCAGTAGCCAATTTATTAATAAATAAATTTACATATTAATAATATTTCACCCTCACTACGAACAAACACTAATAATAAAAGTTTCGTATCTCACAGAAATAACGCGCGCAAGCATACGATACACTGCCCAACCAAGCAGTGTCGGAATGACTTGTAACGTGCAATCACAAGCGCAAACGAATATCAGCGCGACTGACTGCGATTGGTCGAACTTGATAATTCCAACACTGCGTTAGATCGCGGTGTTGTTGTTTCGTTAATCGAACAATTCCAATTATTAACTATTCAATTACTGTCGAAACATAAGCTGTAACCCTTAACATGTTGTATTGCATTTATATAATGTTGTAAGCATTGTTATTATTTATAAACACAAACAAAATTTAATTTTTTCATTTTTTCCTTGTGAGTGCTGCAGTGTCGCAATGTTTATGTACGGGACACCACTGGTATATACACGCTTTAGATAAGAATATCGAAATATCTTTACCTTTAGAACAATGGCGGAGTCGGGCCAAGGCCACGGCGTGATACTTTTTTAAACTATCAAAATTTTTAAATTCATCATAATAAATTATAAAAATTATAATAATGCGACATAATGCATTTCCAGCTTTCGGTCAAAAAATAGCAACTTGCCGCTCTTGTAATTTTCGTTTCAGAAAACAAGGCAATGACCTGCATCTGTGTTCGGTTTCGAAGCTTCAAACCAAAGAAAACTGATAATGTTGCACTCCCATCCAATCCTACATCGCAGTTGGTCGTTTGTCATCCCTACACCCGTGACAAGTTCAATGGCCCTGGCAAGTTAAAACGTGTGGTGTGCTCTGCGAAACTATGTCCTCGCTAAAGTTTGTTGTAGCGAGGACATAGTTTCGCAGTTTTTCATAGTTTTCACGCCGCCAAAAACTATCGCATAGTTTTTGGCAGTGTGGTCAGAACTACAGTGGCTTGAACGCAAGGACAAACATAAGTGGTTCATAGCAAAGAATGGATATTTAAATGATAGTGATTGTTCATCAGTAGGGTACTTAGGACTTCACCAAAGTCAGGGGTTATCTCTCAGTAATGAATGGGTGAATTTCACACATTTAACGCTACAGAAAAATCTCAGCAATTGAAATCCCTGAGAACTAAAATCTCTGCCCATCAGGCATCTATAGCACACAGCAAATGCGAATCACTTTTAGCAGAGTCTAAAAAATCTCGGAAAGTTTAACTTCTCCGTATGTATATAAGATAAGAATATCGAAATATCTTTACCTACTGAGACCTTATAATCATTACATATACTATGCTATGATGGCAAGAAACGTTTGGAAGACACCTTATACTATTTAAGTGAGTGTATTTAGGTTACGACCTCTGTATGTTTATACACACTTTAGATAAGATTACTGAAATATCTTTATCTTTAGAGACGTTATAATTGCGACATGTTCTTTGCTTCAATGTCAGCAAACATTTGCAGAATAGCTTTTACCAATTGTTTGAGTATAGTTATAATTGTTTGCTATTTTATGTCTATATATATGCACTCTCGATAACAATTATCCAAATATTTATCCCTTTTTAGACCTTATATTTTTATATGATTTGTTACAATCCTAAAGATAAAGATATTTCTGTTTATAAATCGCCCTTCGTCCTAAATTGTGTTCTTATTGTGTTTTATTTCTCTTCTGTTGCAACTCTGCCATCATATGAATGATTCTTTATCCTTTCAGTGTTTTCAAAATTAGCGTTTTCAGTTTTTCTACTTAACCCAATCAGCTTATTCCTCTGTTGCCTCGTCATTTTTCTTTTTGTTTCGGTTGGCGTTCCTCACTTCTTCGTGTTTTAATCAACGAAATTGAACTTCATTTGCTGTTGCACTTCTTTAATAGCGAAGGCACTCACATGGTGATTTGGACTCATTCCGATGATGTTCTAAAACTGTGTGTGTGTTATTTATATGGCAGTTATGAGTTTCGTGTGCTGACTTTATGCACATTAAAATGTGTCGAGAAAATAAATAACTTAAAAATTAAAACTTTTCACTTGAAAGTTTTATAAACTTGAACGTCTTGTAGTTCTACGATTTCTGCAATCGGTTTTCAAAACGTATGCGTGTCGAATGCAGTTTAGATTGTTTACTGACAACGCTGTTTGGGTTTCAATTTAATTTTTTTCCCAGGTCATTGGCGCTATATATCAGATCCGTCCTTATTAAATCTGCGTTTTAACCGAATATGATAAACTATTAGAAGTATTTCCGTGTGTCAAAAGAGCATGCTTTACACCTGATGATAAACAAATCAATTCTTCCCAAACTGCATTTGATGCACAACAAAATGCGGTCTCGCATTTGCAACTAACAAGGTATTAATTAAACCCTCGAGCATCTTTTGAAGTATTTTTAAGTTCTTTCTTAGTTTACTTATCGCTGAACTCGCCTACTTCTTATTTCGATGAAAATAAGGACGTTGCTTCGATTGTCACTTCTTTCTCCTTTTCTTTTAGGAAGACCTAAGAAATTGTGTAAAGCGTTCGTATTAATTAGAACTGTGTTCAAAATAATTGCAAAGATCAGGAATAATATTTGATATGATTTTTATATCATGAATGTTGAAATATTTCTTTTGTTATTTCAACTTCGCAGGACGTCCGTCTGTTTCTATACCTTGAAGTGACTTAACTCCGCCCACCTCCGTTTGAATTTATTGAGAATGCGGATTACGTTTTTCTGACGAACGTTCAAATGAAGTTGAGTTAATCCGTCTTAGGCGAGGATAGTCACTGTAGAACATTATCTGTAAAATAATGAAAGTTTGTTCAGTTTCCTCGTTATATTTTTGATTAGCTTGCTCGTGCAACCACAACAGTCCATTTTTCCATCAGAACTGATTATTTCCGCGTAACTAATTGGGCCTGTTGACTCGCATAATGTTTATGGTTACACTGAAGTGACTTGACGTTTTAATTATCGATATTTCATCCAACATATTGTAATCTGTTTTAAAATTAGTTGGTCTGTAGAAAAAAAAAAATTAAAAATTCACATTTTTTAAAAAACGACCGTGTTGCACATATTAAGTAGACTCCATTCATTCATCTCCTATTTCTGAGAGGAAACAATAAATAATTCGAATATATACTATAATTGAAGCTATCTATTTAGGAAAGTTTATTTATTAGCGCGAACATTGAAATAATGCAAAATTATATCGTAATTTCATAAGACAAGCTCGATATTCTTGATTAATTTTAAACGGTTATGTTATTTCATAAGGTAAAGTAAGAAATAACATCGAAAACTCACCGTGTTAGCCACTTTATAGTTCGAAAGCGCTTAATGTTCAAGAGTTAAATAGGAGTTTTAAGTTGTAGTAGAAACAGATTCACTTGCTAGAGACAACTGAGCTTGTAGCAAATACTGTGTGCAGAAGGGCCATTGTTCTGTTCTAGTATTGTTCGATAGTCAGTAACAATCACTGATACGTATTGTAACTTATACTGACGATCTATTGTTGCAATATAAAATTTTCAAAAATATATTTTTGTTGCTAATGCAATAATGTTTTTATTTATAGCGTAATGTCTCAGTGAAATATTTTTAAATCACATGTTATTAAATCAAATAACATGTTTGATTTAATAACATGTAATATAATTTATAATTTTCATTAAAAATAATTACGTTTTATTTTTGAATTTTCAAATTTTCATTAATTGTCATCCTCAATCGTCTTTCAGGTCCTATCGTTAATCTCAATTGTATTATCTTCATTCTCAAGCATGTATTACCTGTCTTATGTTGGTTGTTTTTACTAATTTAATTCAAATATTTTGATAATTTCATTAAATTCGATGTTGTAAAAATTGTAATTTTATGATATACTTAACGTATATTGTAATTTTTATGATATAGAATATACTAACATCGGATTGCAACTGAAATATCATTTAAAACAGCCTAACAATATTTCATGCACCGTATAGGAGAATAATTGTGTTTGTTCCAAGAAAGTTTCTGCAAATCAACACAATAATTTTCATTTCGCATATTTTGCTATCTTACTACGGTGTGTGAGAGAAAGAACTTATGCTGGGCGGTATTGATATTCCTGCTTCCTTTTCTTATTCTCCCAGGATTTTTATCTAACGACATGAAACACCATGTCGTTAGATGAAATCACATCTTGCCTATTATTTTTAATCCCCCTTCACGATTTGTATAAATTTCAAATACTTTTAATTTCGGCATCTAAAACAAGTGAGTTTCCAGATGGTTTGGTATTGGTTCATTTGTTTTTAACTCATTGATGATCCAGGCATTAAAAGTGTGAATGTCGTAGCAGATTCAATCACTTCCACACCTTCTCTCGCTTAAATGTTTCTCCCATTCACAATTCCAGATTTTGTTTTCACCCAAAAGAGAAGTTATTTTCTATCATAGTCGTAACAGTATTAAAAAACATGAACGTGTTTAATGAACAGCTCTTGCTTTTATCGAGATAAGACTTCTTTATAATGTTACTTCTAAAATAGCTCTGTTTTCTCACTTCCAGAGTCCCGTATTTCACCCCTTCCACAGTAACGAAATCACATTCGCACTTCTACACTCAACGGAAGCGAACTACCTCGTCTGAGTCACATGCAGATCTTCTCCAAGTTCATTGGCAGTTGTAAGTAAACGGATTAAAAATGTCTCGAATCCGACGATGGGTTATTGATGTTTCAGTTCGAAACATCAATAACATCGTGAAGAATTGAAGAGCATTAAATTTCCTTCGAGTGTGGGCAAAAGATCAAATTTGGCAAGTAGTGAAGAGAGGAGCGTGCACTGAAGAACGGGGATAAATATCGTCACCGGCTCCAGGAGAGAGAGAATGGAACAGCAGCGTGTGTTCAGGCTCTGTACCGATAGAATACGGTGGTTAGGCCTGAACAAGCTTCAGTATGAGGACATCTAACTTACCTTCAAATGAATGGTTATTCTTGCCATTCATTTGAAGGTAAGAACAGCTCGAATTGAACCTCGATCTTTTCACATAAACGGCAACGTCGAAACCGACTGTATTAAAGGGATAACTCGGAATTATAAGGAATGAATTCAATGATATATATTGAGGGTTCGGCTTATTGAATAACGGAAAATTCAAAAGTTAGAACCCACTCCGTCAAAGATGTCATGAACTTATTGAAATACAGAAAGAAAGTAATGAATTGCTATCATCTTAAACTGTAGTTGGAATTCATTCCTGAGAGAGGCTCCATTTGGTTCAAATACGAGCACATCAGTCGACAGTAAAGCGATTGAATTTGTTGCAAATGTGAACTGAATCCAGTCAACGAAACAAAAATGTAACTTTGCAGTACAAATAGCGTGAAAAGGTGTAGATATTACGGAAAACAGCTCTTCTAATGACCAAACTGAATTTATTGGAGCCCTGAAGAGGCTTCATAAAAGACGCTCGTGGTGGTCTCGCACAGGATTAACACCTCTATTAACGACTCAATCAGATTGCGGTCTGTTCGGTGGAGAGCTTGATGGGCTAACTACTCGGCCAGCCAGGCCGAGAGATAAAACATCTCCTTGATTTTTTTTTTTTTTTTTTGTTATCTTGATACAGGTTTGTAATCCGCATATTAAATTTATCACGTGGCCACCTTTCCTTATCCTTAAGAAGTCTTGAGAAGGAAAGCAGCACAACCGATAATTCTGCAACTTAATTTTAGCGTTTTTCATTCGGGTTGAGGGCAATTGGAAAGGAGGGCATCCAGATTACACACACATCGCAACGGACATTAAACCAATGTGAAACTTTGGCGAGTGAGATTCGTCTAAAATTCGAGTCGTTTAGAGTGTAAGGGAAGCCAAATGTTCAATCAGGTCGTGAAAGGCTTAAAGGTATAACATGACCTTCGTGAACTTTCAGCATCCTTTGTGTAATTTTAATGGAAATTCCTTACGGCAAGAACAATAACTTGGGTCATTCCAGTTGATAGAACATGCGTAACCGCAATGATAGCCCTAATGGATTGGGAAAATGATTGTCTTCTCCAACTATTAATAAAAATCTTATATTTAGAGTTCTGAAAGATTTAATAATTTCCAGTAACGAAAAAAAAAAGCCCATTTGTCTTCAAGGCGGAATATGGAACATCATCGTTTTAGTTTCAGCCGATACTACTTAACGCTTGTGTTGTATTGGCTTACTTAAATGACTTTAGTGAAACTCCATTTAATCAGAACATTTCGGGGTATAAATCATGCAGAATATCGTATTTTATGCAGATTTCACTTTGAGGTTTTGACTTTTTTTTTTAATCAAAGAAATTTGTTTGAGGAAGAGGAACGTTCGGAAAGAGCAGAATCGCATTCAAGAGAAAAAATGTCTTACAACGTAAGAGTCAGTAGAGCAGTTGTTCTCCGAATGGATATTCAGCACAGATATAGAAATCTGGATCCGAAATCCTCTTATAATGATGCAGGAATAATAACTGAATCCCATTGGCTTCCATTAGTTCTACTCTCTAATCGCTGATGATCATCAGTGTCATGCGGAAAGACCATATTTACAGGGGAACCAGTTAGATTAGGTTACTGATCTCAGAGGAAAGGCGCAAGGTGACAATCCCAGATAATACAGTTCGTCCCACACCTGCAAAACAGACAAGCCGACCATTAAAACATCGTAAATTTACAGACAAACACCTTCGTCTGCGGCCTGTTTCACCGAATGTAAATGCATCTGCCATCCAAACTAATAAGCTGTGGGTTCGAATTCCCCCACAGCCGTGGATGTTTGTCTTACTAATTCAGCGTGTTAAAGCATCTAAGAGACCTAACCACTTCTTTCCTATTTTGTCGGCTATAATACGAACCATGTTACGAACAGCGAATTTCGTCGCTGATTAATTCTTAAAAGGTTTTGCCCTCAGAATTTTAAAGATGCCTGATAACATCTTCTATTATTTTGTCGATGATTTTGAACCAATTACGCAGTCAAGTGAAATTCACGCAAATAGTAAATGCGAAGAAATAAGCGCGTGCTATTCTGCGCCCCGTGAATGTGTTGGGTCACATAAATGAAGCTCCCACAATCACTAATTTTCTGTAGTCATATTAATTTAGATTTCTAGTACGTTTATAAATGCGTAACGATTGATTTATTCTGCTTTTCGCATCCTTGTGCACATTAAATTCACAATATTCTTCAAACATTCTGTTTTAATATTTCTGATTCTCGTATACAAAAGCATTCATTACTGAAGAAGAAACAATTTTGTACGCAGGGTTGCGGACTTCGTCTGGAGAGAATAAAACAGGAAAACTTTGAAGGGATTGTTTTTTTTTTCCAAAAGAGCTCTATCGAGATCTTGGACTACAATCTTATCTTCGCACGAAATCCATTTGTTAACACTAGAATTTCCTCATCAGAAATACGAAAAAGAAAGCCTAAATTGAATGAATCAGTAATTAAGAAATGGTACCAGAGTGATTAGCATAATGGACTTGGAGGATTACATGCTGCAGTTAACAAAATGAGGCTCTTGTTAGATCGGTTGAGTGGGCTCGTGCTTAATTGCATTAAGTATTTTATTATACTACGTGATCGTATTATACTACATATGAATATGCTGCTTGGAAAGAAGTCAACGGACGTCCTTCCCTCGCCATGGGCAAGGTGCATCGCTCCATGTAACGAGTTTTTTAGCCGGTATAAATTGGAATAATATGGTGCGTCGAAGTCGGTGCAAATCTCTCAGGGTGAAAAACTGACGGAGTTGGAAAGAGACATTGCAACAGGATGCCATGTTGCAATCCTACCTGTTCGACAGATGGTTGACAAATTGGGCCGTCGCAAGTCAACAATCGGTGATACCATACTAGGAGATGGAACCGCAAGGAACCAACTGCAAGTGCTACCCGCAGCGGACGGCCCACCACACTTACCGAATGTGAACGTCGGGTGCTATGAAGCATAATATGTAAACTCGATCATTCGTCTGGCGGAGTAATTTCAATAATCACTGCTCGTATGTTTTGGTAAGCATAATTCTAATACTGAAAGAATAGTTTTTTTTTCATAACAATAAGCATAGGGTACATATTAGAGTGTCAACATGGATACATTAGCGACTTTTCATGTCTAATGTGTGTGTGTGTGTGTTTGAGGGACACCAGCATATAATTAAATTATTCAGAAAAGCCTAATCACTGCCGCCACTATACTCTAAGAATTCCCATAGCCTTTAGAATATGAATATAGAATAAAATATGTATGAGCAATGGAAAAAAAATGTGTGTTTGAGGGACATTAGCATATAATTAAATTATTCAGAAAGTCCTAAACGTTGCTGCCGCTGGACTCTACAATACGCTAAGAATTCCCATAGTCTTTTAACAGTATTGGAAAATGAGTACTGCCATCTATAGACAACAAACACAAAACTTGACGACAATGACGGATGTTTGTTACCCTGGGAAAATTCCCAGATATCTTATCTCAAAAACATTGCCCACAATTCCATAGCCAAACCAAAACACCATGTGATATCACAGAGAGACTTCTTCCCCAGAAATTTCCAAACACATAACGTCGCGATTGCTTATCTCTAAATATCACCCACAATGCCATACGCGAAAGCACACCACGTGATGTCCCTGACAGAAGGGGGCCCCAGAGACATTCCAAACTCTATCTTCATCTGAAAATAACACACATCCACGTCACGATTCCTTATCTTGATCTGGTTAAAAGTGTCCCACCAATCACCACCAATCACAAATGCATATCCACTAATATATCTCCCTTTTCCATTCAAAACAATAACATCACTTATTTACAACTAACAAATTACGTCACTTATCTACATCTCATAACAACACACACCCACGTCACGATTCCTTATCTTATCTTGATCTGGTCAGAAGTGTCCCACCAACCAGGACACGAATCCTTATCTCTACTATCACTCATAATTCCATACACGAACCAAAACACAAGAACTGAAGCTATTGACACATATGCCCACAGGGAAACTCCAAACATTCCAAACTCATGACGTCATGAGAACTACAACAAGATTAACAATTGTAGTGATCAGACACGCATATTTACGATACTCAAAGAATTAAAAACAGTTTCTTTTTTTGGGTATTGACATTAACTATTTATTTCAAACGAGTAAATCGAAACACCGACTTGAAACCAAACTCATTTCATAATCAAGCACGGAAATACAACAGTCCAAGAGGGCGGAAGAGGAGAGAATATATTACGTTTCTTTACGACTTCTCGGTAAGTAGTAGTTCTAAAGAATGATGATAGGTGGTACTGATATGTGTCCAAGACTTTGACACGGATGTCAAAACGGCTTAGAGCTAGACGTAGATATATCAAGCTTCTATAGAGAACCTAATAATTTTTCAGCATGCAAATACAAAATGGTGTATTAACATATTACGAAAATAGCTTGGAAAACGCAAGTATAAATTAAATTTTTTTTCTAAAATTATCATAAATTAAATTATATTTGATAAATACAATTTATTTATCTATTACCTCTTTTAATCATAAAATGGTGTGTCACTAAATAAGTATACTATTTAGTTTTGCTAAAGAAAATTAAATTCCTCGCACAAATTTCCTTTAAATTTTTCAAAGCAGTTCTCTTTGATTAAATTCTATCTAGCGTTGCACAGTTCAGAAAAATAAAAATTTATCGTATAAAAGAAATTATTTTTCTTATCCTTTACAGAAGCATTAATAATCAGCAAATATTTTAACAAGTTTGCCACTTGTATACGTGGAAAGCTCATTACTCATAAAATGGCTCATTAAGCAAAAATGCAAGGCACTTCATAGCATTTCTTACGAAAGGAGTTTTCAATTTCAAGCTGCAACAGCACGAAGTAAACCTAATAATAGCCACCGGCATTGACACGGATGTCTTACCGTTTTAGAGATAGACATCGTGGGATACTACAGAGAAACTAATCATTATTCGACATACAAATAAAAAAATGGTGTATTAATATTTTACTAAAATATTTTTCAAAAATGCAGATATAAAAGTTCTTTCTAATAAATTGAATTTAAATTATACTTAACAAGTAATTGTATTCTATATTTACCTTTTACCTCAGAATAAAGATAGATAGTTTAACACCACATTTAGCTATGATTTACACCGAAACCATTGCCATATCAACTAATTCTCTTTCAGGTGAATAGCCTCTAAGATCTAGACGGGATTCGTACCCAAGTCTTTCCACCCAACGGGTGGTGTTGATACTAGTCTATAAACTTACGAAAATGAATATATTTCAGTACAGGATTTCGACAAAGAAAAACAAAACTCATACTTTTTAGTACATCTGAAATGCAAACATTAATAACCTTTTTATCCCCTTATAAATACGGACATTTATAACGGAATAAATTTCGCCAGATGGAAGCAAATTGGATTGTAAGTGAGCAGTATAAAATTACGTCTGCTGCGATTAACATAATCATCGCACAGGCGGTTTCAACTTTTCTTTTTATTTGTGCATAAATTCATAAACCTGTAAAAAAAATAATAATAATAATATTAGTGACTTCATAAATGAGTATAATTCTCTATTTGCATTTCCAACTTTGAACACCTACTCATGCTCGCTCGCACTGGTATGCACGTTTCAACAATAAAAATGTCGTAGGAATTTCGTTAGAATTCTATTTCCTGGATTATATTAGATCCACTTTCGCAGATTCTCAGTTTTAAGTTACCCGTGTAAACAAACTAAATCCAGTTTTCAAATTACCACTTTTTCCGAACAAGAATCGAACAACAGCCTCGACATTTCTTTCATTATTCAGTTAGAATGCTCCGTTTGCAATATTTGTTTCCTATAATTATTTTGAACACGCGGCTCTTGTTACACCCTCTCGTACAGAGCAAATCCCATCACTCGAAATCTTGCCAAGGTCTGCAATCTTCAATTCTGAAAACATCCTTGCTCTTCTATTTTCCCGAGATCAAAGCTCGGACAGGAGGGAATTCGATCAAAACAAACGTTCGAAGCCAACTCCCGAAAGTTTTCCTATCCCATAGTAACATTAATGATGCAAGTGACGTTCCGAGTTATTTTTCACTGCATAATTGCTACAATTAATGATAAACGACTTATTTCGATGGCAATCATCCCAAAGGCGAAAGCACTTTCGTCATACGGCGGATGAAGTGCTGGTTGGGAAGAATATTCCTGTTGGACTTGGATATTTGTGTTTTTATTCTCAGAAAAGAGAGTAAATATTCAAAAAGCGAACAAAGAATGAGACTAATAGCCAGGGAAAATGGAAAACACCACCTGCCACAGCCGTTAATATTTATATCGTCTATTGCAACTCGCATATTTTCTGATGCAAATAGGTTTGTACTCGTTTAAAAGGAAGTCTTGAAATTATTTTTAAATGTAATAAGCTTTCCATACTACATAAAATGAAACAATTATAATTAACTACTATACCGTTTTGTGACGGCTAACTGGTTAGAATTAGTTAATTGATATTCAAATTATTTCACGCAACTTGTAAACACTGAACTATTATCACGTGCTTCACTTGTTAAGTAAAGAAACATGCGAATCCATAAAGAATGATTTTATTCTGTTGTCGATTTTGAAACTGCAGATAAAGAATTCTGCAATCGATAACTATGCAGCCACAATTCATCAGAAATAATAATAAACCAGGTCATATTTTGTTCAGTTCATTTGGATTCTCCGCTTGAAGTTTGTTCGGTTGCTTATTTGAGCCATTTTCTTGTGGGCGTTAACAGCATTCGCTACGGCAAACATTTGGGAATAAGAAGTTGAAATGCAAACAGTTCACTTATTTTGCATTTCAACTTCTTGAAAAACAAGCCTTTCCCGAGAGAAAAACTTCCAAAATCCTTGAATAGTATCACTGAAATCCAGTCATGCTTGAGCAAACTAGCTTTTCCATGAAGTTTGAGATTTAATAGCAGAGAACTTCATTATTAAACTTAGACCCGATAACCTTTGTGATCCTGAAAGAAACAATAATAAGACAATTTTAGGGTTGGAATAATTTCATATAAACAGCAATCGGTAGATCTCTTAAATATTATTCAGAAATGTGGATAAAGAACTGTTCAAGAAATTCCATTTAAAATTTCCGTGATTGTGTTATTTTGCTTCTCTGGACGCATTGGTTAAAGAGAGTTGATCTTGGCCACGATTATTCTGATTGGGTCTTGCAGTGTGTAAAGAAACATTTCCCACGCAGTTGGTGAAGGCGAAAATTGGAATGAAACTCATTCCATTGGAATCATAAAAACTGACAATTTTGAATAAATTAGGTTCCATTATTTGACCGTTGAATACAAATATTTTCCCCTTCCGCATGAGCGGTTAAATATATTGAACATATGATAATCACTCCAAGGACCGTACTTACACTTTCCTCGAGACGAACCGGTTCGAGACGCTAGAGTGCTCCGGGACCTCTCTCCCTCTCGTTTGGGACCTTAAAATTGGTCTTATTTTTTCGGGGTACACAGCTAGAGCTCGTACGTCTATGCATAAGTAGTCCAAGGATTCTACTTTATTCCTCTACACACATCTAAACGTCTCACCTAATACTGAATTCTCCCACTATACACAACAACGCCATCTACCGCCCATCATCACCATCACTAACAGTAGGTTTTGTCTGTAAACTGCGGGTATTCTGATGAATGATTGTAACCTCTATGCGGGATGTAAAACCTCTGTTTTCGGAAGGAAAATCTTGCTTCCACCGCTTGAAATCGGCTAACTCGCCTTCAAATGAAAAAGTCCGTATAAAGATTTCTCTCAAAGACGAGAATGGAACTCGGACCTTTTCCAAATCGAAGGAAACAACAACATACCGTCGTCCTTCCAATTGCGACGTTATCTCTTAAATTTTTTTTTGAATTCTGTAGAATTTTATTCTGTAGAAGTTTAAATAAAACCGTTTCCTTAACATGTAATATCCTAGGCGGGATTGTAACCTGTAGCATGATGGTTGGAGAGTGGATATGCCATCACAAAAAGATTACTGATTAATAAAATAATAAAAATAAATGACTGATAAAATAATAAGCATGGAATAAAATGATAAATAAAACAATTACTTACTAAACAGTTGCCCGCTGTACACAAAACCTTAATAGGAACCAAGGACTAATCTTGCCAGTGATCTGGAAGACCCTTATCAGATCCTTCAACTCGACAGAACTGAATTATAGTGCCAACTATAGAACGTTCCTAAATAACAACAAATGATATCATCCACGCTCTATGCATGTATTGTACATGCTCTGTTCTTTGTTTAATATAATTGGAATCGGTTGATTATAGTTTGTAACAGTTTTTTACTTTTTAGTGCCTTACATCAGTTATGTACCCTGAAGATGCCAACAGCCTTAGTTGGTGAAACTAGTTGGTATAACTTAGTTGTTTATTATATGCACTTGCTCAATATAATCCCATTAAAAGTCTTTCCAGAGCTTTTTGGTCAAGAAAATTAAACGTTCTTTTAACAATTACTTACTAAATAACTTACATTAATAATTACTTGCAATTCGTACGCTAATAATTCGAGTTTCGGTTTAAAAGACGAGAAATTTCTGAAGATCTTCGGAATCAGTCCGTCATTCTCATCTTGAGATTATGACGCCATCAATGCGCCGGTTAAGTTGCAGAGAGATAGAAAGAAAACAAATTTAAGTAACTAGTACATAAAATAGTAATCGAGTTGGCAGTAACAAAATGTTGATTAGTAAGTTTAATCAAAACTTTCATCTTGCATGGGACAGAAGTTCCAATACAAGAATCCAGAGGCCCCGGAGAGAATTAAAAGCCTTTGCAAAATTCTAAAAGCAGCAGACAAAGCTAACATTTCTGGCCAAGTCGAAAGACAAGGCGTGCTGATTTATTATCGTGCTATCCCTAACAATAGCAACATCAAACATGCATGCTGAAAAGGACTGCCTAGCATTACCTCAGAGTTACTGACACGGACAAAAGAAAACAAAATTGAATTTGCTCTCTTCTTAATGGAAGCCATCACTGCCATACGTTAAAATGTAATTTATTTATAATAAATATCTACCTGAAATGGATTATTATATTATATTAGACCACACAAGGGTAAATATACTCATGAGTGAGAACGACACCCAATACTGCATGCCACAACAGAAACTCCTGAAAGCAAATGAAATAAAAATATAAAAATGAAAAAACTAAAGAAACTTTACTACGGATTCAGAATAAAAAAAAGTATCCATAGAAAGTTATAATCGTTACGTATACTATGCTACGATGTAAACAAACGTTTGCCACACACCTTATACTATTTAAGTGAGTGTATTTAAGTTACGATCTCTCTCTCTTTCTCTCTCTCTCTCTCTCTCTCTCTCTATATATATATATATATATATATATATATATATATATATATATATATATATATATATATATATAATGTGTGTGTGTGTGTGTGTTAAAAATACCAAGCAATTTTAAACCTGGTTTTACTCCATTTCCCAAGTAAGCACACAGACAAACAAGTCAAGTTTGCGTCTGCAAGTGATGCAAGTCTAGCTGATCCTACAGGTAGTGCAAGACCAAGGCAACTCGTGGTAAAGGTGGCATTTGTCTGTGTGCTTGGGAAATGGAGTAAAACCAGGTTTAAAATTGCTCGGTATTTTTAACATTTATCATACCCAAGGTAAAATACTTTCTACATTTATATCTCCTCCAGAGATTTTTATTTAATAAGGTTAAAACACCTTATGGTAACTTGTTCTGGCAAAATAAAATACTTATAAGCTCTGTATTACTAAATCTTGGTATTTCTAGCCTGGCTACCACTGATGAGACCTCAATAAAGGTCGAAACCGCTCTGGGTAGTGGCCCCTTGCCTTTAATACAAAACATCATACATCCCCTTCTTGGAGATGTGTTTTGGCATTAAGGGTAAATATTAAGATTAGTGATCAGATCTTATTCCACCTTTACCACGAGTTGCCTTGGTCTTGCACTACCTGTAGGATCAGCTACACTTGCATCACTTGCAGGCACAAACTTGACTTGTTTGTCTGTGTGCTTAGTTGGTAAATGGAGTAAAACCAGGTTTAAAATTACTTGCTATTTTTAACATTTATTACACCCAAGGTAAAATACTTTCTACACACACACACACTTTAGATAAGAATACGGAAATATCTTTAGAGTCGTTATAATCATTACATATACAATGCTACGATGCAAACAAACGTTCGCTAGACACCTTATACTATTTAGGTTCATCATCACGAATCATGGGCTAACTGCCCGTTGATGTCTGATGCCTGTTTCACTATCTTCGTTCACCTTTCTTTGTCCAGTGCACACTGTCGCAGTTTTTGTACACCCATTCCACACCAGTCTTTTATATCGTCTATCCGTTCTCTGTATGGTCTACCTCTTCTGTTTAAACCATCCAAAATACCAAACATAAATGTCTTTATCTTCCGGTCCTCACTCATTCTACAGATGTGTCCAAATAATTGCAGCTTCCGTTTTATAATCTTCTGCATTAGATTCTGTCTTGGTTGTATCTTCTGATAGAGCTCTTCATTGGTGATTTTCTGTACCCACCCTATGCTTAGAATCTTCCTGTAACAAGTTCCTTCAAATGCCAAAATTCTATTTCTTGATTCCTTATTTATTACCCACGTTTCAGATTCGTACAGTACACCGCTGAAGATGCATGTTTCCAATACTCTTAGTTTTGTTTGCAGGCTGATCACTTTACTTTTCCAGATGTTATCCATGGCCTTCAGATTTGTTCTTACCTTTGCAATCCTGATCTTTATCTTTAGAGACGTTATAATCATTACATATACGGTGCAAACAAACGTTTGCAAGACACCTTATACTATTTAAGGAGTGTATTTAGGTTATGACCTCTATATGTATATACACAATTTAGATAAGAATACCGAAATATCCTTAAGTTTAGAGACGTTATAATCATTACATATACTATGCTATGCTACGGTGCAAACAAACGTTTGCAAGACATCTTATACTATTTAAGTGAGTGTACTTAGGTTACAATCTCTGTATGTATATACACATTTTAGATAAGAATATCGAAATATCCTTATCTTCAGAGACATTATTATTATTATCATTACGGGCAACTTCAAGGAGTCGACAGACTTATCGAGGGAGGCCCTAACATCTTGTCAAGAACAACTATTCGACATTCACGCAGTATCTATCATATCTCGCCTTGACCTCATTCACAGTCATATCACCGACAACTGACTGGCAGCTTTTTCCACTCATTCACCAATCTCCAAGTAAAAAACCTAGCTCTAACACCCCTGCTAACCACACTCTTGCCCAGCTTGCATGGATGGCCCCTAGTCCTCTCACCACCAGTCCATTTCTCAAAAATATCTTCTGAATTAATCTTATAGAAACCCTTCAGTAATTTGAATGTCTTAATCATATCACCCCCTTTTCTGCCTATCAACCAATTTCTGCAATCCACAAATCTTCAGCCTGTTCTCATAAGGTTCATTTCATAGTTCTGCTGTCATCTTGGTCACTCGTTTCTGGATCCTCTCCACCTCCTCCCCATCAAGAATAAACCCTGGCGCCCATATATTGGCACAATAGTCTAGATGGAGTCTTATCAGGGAGGGCTCGATACAAAGGAAAAATAACCTGTTTGTCTCTGCTTGTTAAAGTATCTTTCAGCAACCAAGTGATTTGTTGAGCTGATTTAGCCACTTTTGCAATGTGTCCCCTAAACTTCAACTACCTAGATACCAACACTCCCAAATCCCTGGCCTCGTCAATCTCTTGGAGTACGGTTCCACCAATGTGATATACTGCTGCTAATCTTTTCACCCCAAAATATAAAACCTTATATTTTTCCACATTAAATTGTCATCCATTCTCCTTAGCCCAGTCCTCCAAACTATCCAAATCAATCCTGCAAATTTCTGACATCCTGTGCACTCACTATTGCTCTACCCAACTTTGCATCATCAGCAAACAAGTGAACAATTCCTTTCAGATCCTTTCCTATATCGTTAATGAACAGATTGAACAGCAGCGGTCCAAGAACAGAACCCTGCGGCACACCATTAGTCACAGACCGTCTTTTGGACTCTACTGCTGAATAAACCACTCTGTGATATCTCAAGTAGGTATCCTGTCAAAGGCCTCAGCAATGTCCAGTAGAATCATTTGTAAACCCATTACCCTTATCCAGTTCAGCCGTAACTGTGCTATAAAACGTGAGCAAGTTACTGAGGCATGATCTACCCTTCACAAAACCATGCTGTCCCCATACAGTATCCCATTTTCATCTATGCAATCTCAGAAAGGTCCAGTAGAATCATTGTAACCCCATTACCCTTATCCAGTTCAGCCGTCACTGTGCTATAAAACGTGAGCAAGTTACTGAGGCATGATCTACCCTTCACAAAACAATGCTGTCCCCATACAGTATCCCATTTTCATCTATGCAATCCTTTATTTTTCTCTTGACTATTTTCTCCAAGACCGTGATAACGATTCCTGATATGCTGATCGCTCGGTAATTTACAACAGCAGTCTTGGAACCTCCTTTATGCAGCGGAACTATTTTCCCCTCTTTCCACTCCCTTGGGACTGACCCAGACCCGAGGCTTAAATTAAACAAAATGGTCAAGGGCACTGACAATTCTTTAGCTGCTTCGCGTACGACACGAGCTGGTATACCATCCAATCTCACAGATGTATTGACATTGAGGTTTTGTAATGGACTATTTACCTCCACTTCATTCACCACCATTCTGGTATAAGCTGTTGATTCCTTCATTCCTGCAATGTCACCACCCGGATGATATACTCTTGCAAAGTATATCATCCAAAGACGATATACTCAGTAATTCCACTATATCAAGTGATTCGGTGACCTCCCTACCATCGGCATTCTTTAAAATCATTCTGCCATATTCATTTTTTCTCTTGCAACGTATCGAAAAAACTGTTTGGGATACTCTTTAGCCTGCGTGGCCAATGTTCTTTCATAATCCTGTTCTTCCATAATACCTTCTGGCCTGCGCTTTATACTGTTCATGAGCCAAACGGTCACCTTTCTGCTTAAATTACTTCCACAGTTGTTTCTTTTTTTTTTGCAGCTCAAGCTAAATGATGTTATTCATCCATTTAACCCCCTACTTGATTTACTATTCAGACTTTAGGTATAGAGTCAGCCATTGTATCCTGCAAACACTCCTTAACCACCTCCCATGCGCTATCAACATTCAGCCCTTGCAGTTTTACATGCCATGGCAATGAACCAATCAAACCCCTAAGCTTGTCATACTTACCAGCCCGATAATTCCACATGTACCCTGTCTTAATTGTAAATTCCACACCTTTAGCCACCTCCCAAGTCAAGACCCTCTGATCACTCTCACCATTTGGTGGCAACGTGGTCATATTCGTTACAGCCAAATTCTCTGATCATACACTCTCTGATCCCTAGTATTTTCCATTACATGCTGTCGCAGATAGTTATCCCTTAATAACCGCATAAAATCCAATTCCTTCCTCCCATGTGTCTCCTCTCCTCCTGCCAATCAATGTTAAGATAGTTGAAATTCCCCATAATAATTACCCTCCTTCCACTCATTTCTTCTATTTGCTTATGCATACTATCCCCACCATCAATTCCATCGCCTGGTCTATAGCAGCAGCCAATTGTATATTTTGTTCTGCTAGCCTCAATCTCACACCAAATAGCCTCAAATGTGCTCTTTTCTCTATCCTGCAGTTCCACTTCTATTCTCCTTGGCTGCAGTTCATCAGCTATCATCAATAACACTCCTCCCCCCCCATCAATTTTATTCTCCCTGTCACTCCTGAACACACTATACCCCTCACATTCAATCTCACTAGCTATATCATCTTCTGTCAGCCATGTTTGACTAATGCCAATAACCTGTGGCCAGGAAGTGCCAACCAAGGCCAAAAATCCAAAAATTCTTCTTTCTTTCTTGTTCCTAATACTCCTGGCATTAGTATACATGAATTGCAGACTCCCATTTGTCCCATCCCTATTTTGATTCCTTATACTAACTATCCTATTCTGATTTATTGTCCTTCGTACTCACTCGGGCATATTAGACACATTCATACACTCAACTGTCTCCCTAAAGTCTGCATATCTATTCCCCCCCCTTAGTAACCCTAGTTGCCCTAATTCTGCGCATCCACTTCATTCAACAACACCTTTTCAAGAGTCCGTACACCAAATCCTTTCAAATGTAAACCATCCATCTTATATAAATCCTTTGCTACGATGCCAAGAAACGTTTGCAATGCAAGACACCTTTTACTAATTAAATGAGGGTACTTAAGTTACGATCTCTGTATGCATATACACACACTTTAGATAAGAATATCGTTTTGCACCTTTATATTTTTTATCCGATTTGCTGTGATGTTCTCTTATCCGATGTTGTTTACTTTGTTATGCTTCGTAATAAGTTATAATTTCTTACTTTTACTGCTGATTTCGTAGGTTAATATACTTTCAGTGTGTGTGATCGTGTGGTTTATGTTAATTCTGTCCGTTCTGTGTATGAACTACATTGTCAAAATACGTATTTCCTGTGTGCATTTAACCTAAAGATTTACTTTTTCTGTATGTTTGGGTCGTCTTACCTCGCATCATCGGTTATAGTTTTAGTTTGTAAATTTATGATCTCTGGTTAGCCTCTCTTTCCTTTAATAACGAAAGTCCACGTATTATTTGATTCCCTCCGATCAGGTCTTTATGTGTGTGTGTTATTCATAAGGCTGATTTAAATCTTTTATTCTGGCTTTCCGCTTGTTTAATGTGACAAGAAGTTATATAATTATAACTCGAAATCGTTATCAACTTGACCACCCTCTTCTATTGCTTTGATTTCGGTTTAGCCTTCCAAGCGAATGCATGTCGAATGAAATCCAAAAGGTGTCTGCTAACAACGCTGCTTGTGTTCCTAAGTTTATGCTGAGGCCTTCATGTTATTGGATATAAATCCTCGTTAGCTGCGTTTTTTTAATGAATCATAAGTTACTGGAAACATTTAGCTCTGTGAAAACACTTTGCTTGACCATTAAACTGAGAGTACTTAATACTCCCCAACTGTTTGATACACATCAAAATGCAATATTTTTTAAGAAACGAATTATTTATAAAACCTAAATATTATTTGAAATATTTTGCAAGATGTACTTAAGGCTGAACCTGATTTCTTCGTTTATTTGTAAAAATAATATATTGCTTCGGTTTTCACTTTGATTTCTTCTTTCTCCTTTTCTTTTAGCAAAACCTAAGAAACTGTGTATCACTCGTCATCAAAATAATTGCAATGATCATGAATAGTATTATGAATATTAAAATATTTCTGTTGTTTTAGCTTCGGTAACTCTTCTGCCCCGTCCGTTTCTGTACCTTTAAAGGATCGACGTTTTTAGAAGTTCATTTAAATGAGCCTGAATTGTGTAATCAGAATTAGCGAATAATAATTAAGGAAAAATCTCGAAAATAATTACTTCGTTATATTTCTTTGTTATATATATAGGATTAATTGTCAGCGCCACCATAATATTCCATGTCTACACGATAACTCTAGTAATGAGGAATTCACATCCATCATCATTATGTAATCAAAGCCTTACCCTTATGTTGACTGGCTTAGAGGGGCGAAGCAAGAATGCTTTTCATCTTCCCCGTTATCTGTAGTGGACAGTGTAGGGATAAGGTGCTATTGAGCTATTAAAGCTCTGATCATGGCAAGAGGGTAACAGCAATAGCTGAGTCTCAGAACTTCATTGGCTACAGCATTGCCATCCATTATCCTCCAAGGGTATTAATCACCGCATCTCACGGTCGATTGCTACCTTCAAGTAATCAAAGCAGAAAGCAGAACGTCACTGTTTGGATGGGTAAAGCATAAATGCTTTTCATATTTCCCTCCATCTGAAAAGGAAAGTTCTTTGGGTGGAAAATTATTGAGCTTTAATCTCGCCCTGAAAGGGCAATGAGATTAATTGTGTTCAGCTGAGCATAGAATTGATTTGGGTCTCTTGTATTTGCTGAAATCTGCTTCATTATAGTCTGAAGCTTGCTTGATCAGTGGGATCGGATGATTAATTGTCTTGATCAAGAACTTTTCAGCTAGGTCGTGAAGGAGAGATGTGATGTAGGGAATGTTGACGTCTCTGAATTTGCGAGTTTCTGATAAACCGCGGAGCATCCAAATTCATTCTCAGACATTTGTTCTCTATTCTCTGACGCTTCTGGATATTTGTTTTCGAAGTATGACTCCACGCAGGAGATGCGTAAGTTATGACTGGGCGTATTACCATCCTCTATATGAGTAGTTTGTTCTGAGTAACCAGTTTACTTTTTCTGTTTATCATGGGGTAGAGCTGCCCTATTGCTTTGGATGTCTTTGAACTTATGTGTTCTATATGATTCGTGAATTGTAGCTTTTTTATAGAGAATTACTCCGAGAAATTTGACTGCATTCTGCCATGGGATTTTAACACCTAATAAATGTATATCTTCCTTGATTTGAGGCTTTTTTCTAGTGAACCGTATGGCTGAACTCTTTTGTGGATTAGATTGTATTCTCCAGTCCATCAACCATTTCTCTAATGTGTGAATACTGTTTTGGAATCTTTTGATAGCTAGTTTGGGGCTGAGATATCTTGATAATAATGCAGTGTCATCAGCATATAATGCAGTGATTGAACTTGGGTTTTGAGGGATATCAGCAGCATAGATCGAAAACAGCAAGGGGGCCAAAAGTGATTCCTGTGGCACTCTCGCCAGAACCTTGCGTCTGGATGACACAGTTCCACTTATTTTGACTTGCATGTATCTGTCTCTGAGGTAAGAGTAAATTATTTTAACTAGATTAGTAGGCATATTGAATGTGATGAGCTTGTAGAGAAGACCCTGATGCCACACCTTATCAAAAGCCTTCGCAGCATCTAAAAAAGACTGCAGATCTATGAAGGTTCCGGTTGAAGCCTTCGGAGATGTATTCGATCAGCCTGTGGATCTGCTGAACGGTGGAGTGGGTTTTTCCTAAATCCAAATTGCTCATTTGGGATTATACCTGGTTTATCCGTTTGTGATTGAAGCCTAGTAAGGACTACTTTTGCTGCGATCTTTCCAAGGTTAGACAGAAGACTGATAGGTCTGTAGCTTTCAGGGAGTTGGGTGTTTTTTTTCAATCTTTTTGATTGGTGTGATATCTGCTATTTTCCATGTTAAAGGGAAATACCTGAATCTGAGGATGGCATTAATTATGTTGACTAGATGTACAATGGCTTTCCTGGGTAGTGGTTTAATTATTTTGTTTGTAATTCAATCTGAACCTGGAGCTTTATTGTTGTTCAGGTGGGTTATAATGTTTATAACTTCTGTTGGAAAAATGGGTGTGAGAGGTTCTAGGTCATCTTTTTGTTGTGCTATGGCCTTCCTAACTCGGCGGTGAATCTTGAAGATGAGATTGATGTTCACATTTTCATATGAGGGGTTGCATTGAGTTTCCAAGCTGTCGGCCAGAGCGTCTGTCTTTTCCTTGTCAGTATGATCTATTCCTTTCGTGGTCTGAATTGGGGGTAAAAGTTGTCTTTTAGTGCGCAAGGTTCTCAGAAACTTCCAAATGGACTTTTCCTCTGGGTTTAATTTCGTTAGCTTAGATTCCCATTCTTGGTTCCGATGTTTTTGGAGGGCTTCACTGACTTGTCTGTTTAATGTATTCAAATTTGTTTTATCTTGAGGGGCTCTTGTGTTATGATACCTCTTTCCGGTTTTGTTTTTCAGTCTGATTAAATCCATGATTTCCTCGGGGATCCAAGGAAATCATGGAAACTTGGGTGAAAGACTGTAGTTTGGGTAATTGATTTTATTGCATTGTTTATTTGACTGGTAAGGTTGTTTGCAATTCTATCTCCTCTTTAGTGTGACTAGTAGGGACTGGGCAAATGTTATCAGGTAGGATTCTGGTGAGTTTGTTCCAAGATATGAAAGAGTGGGGGAAGAGAGAATTGTTCTTGTGTACCAAGTTGAAGCAGAATAGGGTTGTGATCGGACGAAAGTTAATTTATTGTTTCCAGCTGATATTGGTATCTGATGTTTTTGAGGACGACTATGTGAAGTACATCTGAACTTCCATAGCTATGATGGGTGGGCTCTGTGGGTCCAGTTACAACAATAGAATGTTGCATTGAGTAATGGTTTAGAGTTGGACCTTTGTCGTTGAATGTGGAGCTTTGCCAGGCTGTATTTTTGGCGTTAAAGTCACCAGCCATGATGGTGGAGTCTGTGAAGCCGAGAATGGAGTCCAAGTCAGATACCAGCAATGGAATGCTGGGTGAATTATATACAGCGTAGATTTTGATACTGCCAGCATTGTTGGTATGAACTTCAATGCCTGTTATCTCTAGGTTCTTGGTTTGGGGATTGGTCAGAACATTGTGGCTTAGGTAGTTTTTAATGTATATAGCTGTGACTCCTCCGCTGCTGGTGAGTCTATCTGTTTTGTACATAATATATTTCCGTAACTTGAAGTTATTAGTTGGCCTGAGATGTGTTTGATTTACTAATATAATGTCAGAATTGTGTCTGTGAGTGAACTATTGCAGTTGTAGGATTTTGTTATTCAATCCATTGGCGTTCCATGCAGTGATCATGAGAGAGTTGGGATGGAATTTTCTTTTTATTCATTATTGAGGGCTGTCAGAATTGAGTGGGTACCTTGTAGGAATCTTTTCTTGCAGGACGGCTCAGGATTCATAAAACTGTTAGTACTGATGTTAGATTTGAGCTTATGGACATGAGATGGAGTAGCCTTTGTTCGTGCTGCCTCTGCATAAGTTTTAGGCATTTGTTTCCTTTCTTGAGTTGTCGAGCTGGAGATAATTTGGACTGGGGTGTGACTTGCAGGACTGTCTTGAGCATCGCTGAAATGTGTTGGAAGGGTAGTTTTTGCTGACCCTCGGTTATTTGGGTGTGTAATGCATCCCTTGGAGTTGGCGGGGTGAGGTCCTCCACAATTAGCGCATTTAGCTGCAGTGGATCTTGGTTTTGTACACATGACGGTCTGGTGGCCCTCGCCACATTTTAAACACCTGTAATTTGCCTTGCAAAGTTTTTGGGCATGGCGAAACCTTTGGTACTGCCCACCTTTCTACTTCTTCCTTAGTGTTTCAATAGAAATTCTGAGGCCACATATCATTGTCAGTTCATAAATCTCTTTCTGTGTCATCAATTTCTACGAGTACCAGTGGCATTGGCCGTTTTTCTGCCCTGAGCATCCTGCTCAGTGTCACTGGTGTTAGGCTCCGACTCATAAGATCAGCAGTGATTTCTTCACAGGTGACACCCTCGGTCACTCCGTGAAGCACTACCTTGAGATTCGTCTCACTGGGAAAAGCAAGAGTGTGATATGTAAGACTTTTGTTGTCCATTAATCTTGTCAGCTGTCTGTAGTCAGTGACTGAAGCTGGCTGGATTTTGACTCCTTCACCTTGGTTTTTAGCCCAGGAATATTAGCTTTTATGTTCCCTAAGGGCTGATGTAACAGTGGTCCATTTGTCCTTGTCCCTTAGTATTACTGGTGCAACATTTTCAGTGTTCCTCGGGACTTCTAATGTTGGCATGTCTTTATCCATCTGGTCTTCTATAGTTCTTCTTTTGTTAGAGTGCTCCCCTTGAGAGATGTTTTGACAGTGGGATTTTGGTGACAGAAATTGGTTAATAGCAGTATAAATAGTCCCGCAGGGCCAAGGGCCTGCCAGCAAAAATATCCTGTAGACCTAAACGGACGACTAGCAGTGTATAATCCCGCAAGGCATGAAGCCTGCCAGCAAGTGTCCTATAGACTGAGTTGGTCTACTAGCAAAGTCTTGGATAGAACCTACTAATTAGGGAAAAGGAGTATCAATATCTCACTTGGCCACAGTTTAGAAACCCACCTCCTTATAAAACCTTAATTCCACCGCTGGTCCTCATTGCGGGTGGTGCCTGCCGGCCATTTGACCTCTTGCACATTTCGTGCAGAGGGGGAAACAGTAGGAATCGCACTGTGTTAACACCAGTGCAATGTGAGATTACTGAGAAACCTTGTATGTATGCAATGTAATCAGGCTCAGTCTAAAATAAAACGTCCGTTCTCACGAAAATCCAACAAATGAACCAAGTAATCAAAGCCCTTAAATGACTGGTTTTAAGGGGAGAAGCAAGAATGCTTTTCATCTTCCCTGATATCTGTACAAGACAGTGTAGGGATAAGGTGTTATTGAGCTATTAAAGCTCAGATCATGGCAGGAGGGTAACAGCAATAGCCGAGCCTCAGTTAGAACTTCATTAGCTACAGCATTGCCATCCATTACCTCCATCCTTCCAATAGTTATATTCTTCATAAATGAACTATTCATAGGTGTATGAATATAATAATAAAATATGGAGCCTCACTTTGTTAATTTGCTTGATTTTCTATTATGTTTTGAATATTTTTATTATCCGTTATTATTATATTGCTCGTTTAAGGAAATAGATCATTTTCAAATTGTCCAGATATTATAAATAAACTTTCGGGCAGGAATGTAAGGTGGCGATAGAAATATAAGATCTGATAATGTTGGAGTCTTGACAAGTAACAGACTGATTTGGAGGAAAATTGTAGATAGGAAGTTAGTAATGATGTAGTTTTTTTTCATGTAGTACTATCATATCCTGTACACCCCTTGAGGGTACATGGCAGGAATTTGATGATGATGATGTAAGGTGTGCTTACCTCATAAAAGTCTGGTAAAATTGAAAAGTTTTGTTTCTTTCATTGAGCTATATAATAAAGACGTATGTCAAATTTACATTTTATTTTTTAAGATGCAGCCAGATTGAAGCCTTCTAGGCTGTACATTTTAAAGTTAAAAGAACATTTTTACAAAACTACGCACAGCGTCATCATTCGTCTTGTATGTGCAAACAAGAAATATTGACGACAAAGTTCATCCAAACTAAGTAAACAAGAAAACTATGCCAATCTGCGTGCAAATCATTATTTTATATATCTATAAGGATTTATATAAATTCCATCCGTTAATACTATAACTAAGGCTGTCTGGTAAAGAGACTTCAATTATTAGCAGAAGCATTTAAACAATGCAGATTATCTGCTACTTGCATACGCGATCATTTACATTCTTTGCCAGTTTTAATCGGTTGTATGGCTTCCTAAATTAAAGTAATAAATAACACTGGAAATTGTTTACTCATTCTGCCAATTTAAAGTAGGAAAGCCGTTAACGTTGAAGAATTAAACAGTTTACATAATCAGAAAATTTCAGCTCTTCAGGTTTAAATGGATTCCCTTGCTGCAGACAGCCACTCGCCCAAACAGATACTTTTTGCAAAGCATCATTGTTCTGTACTGTATTGTTCACTAGTCGATAACAATCGCTAATGAGTGATTGTTGCAGAAAAAAATGGAAATGTGAAATGTGTTTGTTGCAAGCGATATCACTTTTCTATTCATCGCGAAATTCTAAATGGAATATTTTAAATATTAAAATTGTAACATTGGAATCTCAACTTGACCGCAAGTAGATGTGTTTTACATTATGGGATATTAAGACAAGTGATGTTAAGTCATACAATCGTTACGATGAATATCTCCAGTCTGGAAAATACTTCAGGCACAAACTTTGTTGGCACTTGGTTTTAAACCCATTAATTTATAGTATAACCAAGTGGAAAAACTTTCAACAACTAACTATCTCTAATCCAGAGTAATTTCGTAATAAGGTGTGACGCCTTTTGGCAACTCGTATATGAAAGTATGACTTCTGCATTACTCCAAACTTGGTATCACTTCTGTGTCTGGCTCCCACTGGTGAGACCTCATTAAATGTCGAGACTACTCTGGATAATGAACCTTCCCATAATGCATTATACATCTCCGCAAGGAGACGTGTTTTGCATTATGGAGACTAAGACAAGTGATGTTAAGTCATTTGCTTCTATATAAGAGGTGCCCAGGCCTGAAAATACTTCAGGTGCAAACTTTGTTTGCTTACACTTGGATAAAGGATTAAACCAATTAATTTAAAGTACAGCCAAGTGGAAAAACTTTCAACAACTTTTCAGAAATATCTTTACTTTCAGTTTTCATTTGTTTGATAAGCGGTAAATAAGTTTTTATATTTTCTAATATTCCCTATTTTATAATAAGATCCTGGGAAATAAGTTTTTATATTTTCGTAGCCATATATATTTATAATTTACAATACAAATGAAGTAGAATTTCGGAATGTTATGAGAGGAAAGATTTTGCAGTTTAATTTTTTACCGTTTGAAAACAGAATCGAAAACAATTCTAAAATGAAATCTGTTTGAGCAAACAGAATTGTTCGAACAGATTTTATTTAAATTTGTCGAATCATCTCTCAATGAATTCCATCCAGCGAACCCCACGTCAGTGTAACAAGATTTTTCCTACTCAAGAAAGGCATTATTATTGTTTTCATCGTTTACCCGAACGTTGGCTGTCTTCATGGCCAGGCTACTCGTGTACGGAGATAACGAAATATTTATTAATTGTTCAGTGCCCAATAATGCACGACACGTTTTACATTTCTAACTGTATGTGAAGAATCACATCACATCGGATTGACGTCTTAGCCAAGACAGTTTAGATAAAAAAATGTGCTACCGAAAACCTTCTTGTCATTCTACACACAATTTAAGAAATGGTGTATTAGCATTATTATTAAAACACTCTGAAAAAAATAAAAGTTATATAAATATTTTTTAATAAATTTAAACTAAATTATATTTAGTCAATAATTGTATTCGGAATATTTTTTTTTCTAAGAGTAAAACGTGATTTCACCTACTATTAGCTTCAGTTGCACCATCAAACCGAATTTTACAAATGAGGTATAAGAAATGCGTTTTGTAAGTATATGACTAGTACTTTTGTAAGAACGGTGTGCTTAAAACCCTTGTGCACCTCTACTCAAAGTATAATTCCATATTCGCTCTTATTTCGGTCATTAATATGTTCAGGCAAGTGAGATGCATCAGCGGATTTTCCCTTAAAGGTTGCGTTTTGTTGCTATTTTCAATTACACTCGAAGAAGCCAAGGCTATGAGGGTTCGACTGTTACCTGGTGTCCCACCATGAGTCCAGCTACCTCGCTTTCTGGCGCAATGCCAACGTTTCTTTGCATCCTAGACGATATTCGAACCCCAGGCTCCCCAACCGATGGGCCGTCTATACCGACTCCACAGTAGTTATTTCCTAATCGCAAAAATGAATTTAGAAGAATATTAATCGAAAATAAAATTCTGTTGTCGAATTAATCACCTTTTGTAGCAACATTGAACCTTATTTGTATGTCGTGTGTATTCATAAAAACAATACAGCTATTGTATTGCGGAGTAGAATAGCGTCTAAGAGCAGATAATTTTTAATGTGTTTTTGATTCTACTTATCCAAATATCCCCAGATCCTTTCTACATCGTGGAGGAAAAGTATCTGTAGCATCCCCTCCTTCAATCAGATTTTTGCCGATTCTGATCATTCCCGCTTCTTGCAGGTATTTGTGTCTTCGTGGAGTCTTCCTCCGCCGTAATCGAAGGAAAGGGAGGTTGAATTTGCGTCAGTTGACGAATAAAACGAGGATGACTTGCTGAATTTGCACCAGAAGATCTGAGCAACGAAAACCTGCTGCTTCTTGACGATGGTTAAGATTTAACGTCTAACTTAAATCTTCCCGGAATGCAAACCCAGCACATCTTATCCTGCGAGATCTACCATCTTTTTTTCTGTTAGCCTTTTTCGACGTCATACTGATTCATGATTCAGTGCAGAAGTTAATGTGGTTCTGTTGGTTGTGATGTGTGAGATGAAATATCAGAGGCAAAATATCGACGAGGCAAAAACAACTCATAAAATCAAAGCATTGATTTTCAGTTATAAATGAGAATAGAACTACGTGAACTGTTTTAGATTGTGAAAATAAGTACGATTCCCTTTAGTTTATTTTTCACTTGGTTAGACTATAATAAATTTAGTTTAATACTTTATCCAAGTGTGAGCAAAAAAAATTTGCGCCTGAAAATATCTTCAAGACTGGGGTAAGGTGGTACAACACCAGGACACTCCTTGCAAAGGTGGAGCAAGATACCAACACTCCTATCTCAGTATCTCCTATAATGCAAAATACATCTCCTTGCGGATATGTCTAATGTTATGCATTAAGAGAAGGGCCACAACCCAGACTAGTTTCGACCTTTAATGAGGTCTCTTCAGTGGGAGCCAGGCCCAAGTGCAGATACCAGGCAGCATTAGCAGGTCATCTCTACCTATAGGAGTTGCCAAATGGTGTGCCACCCTTTTAGTAGAGATGACCTGCTAATGCCCCGGCCTGGTATCTGCACTTTGGTCTGGCTCCCACTGAAGAGACCTCAATAAAGGTCGAAACTAGTCTGGGTTGTGGCCCTTTTCTTAATGCATGACATTAGACATATCCGCAAGGAGATGTATTTTGCATTATGGGAGATACTGAGATAGGAGTGTTGGTATCTTGCTCCACCTTTGCAAGGAGTGTACTGGTGTTGTACCACCTTACCCCAGTCCTGAAGATATTTTCAGGCGCAAATTTTTTTTGCTCACACTTGGATAAAGGATTAAACTAAATTTATTATAGTCTAACCAAGTGAAAAATTAACTTTCAAGTACGATTCCCTTTGAAATTCCCCTGTTATGAATATTCAATTTTTTTTTTAATTTGTACAACCGGTAAGGGAAATTGAATAAGATGAAATCGCATTGGAACCTGAAATAGAAGCGTGCGTTTACTCTTAGAATAAAATCAGAGCTCAACTGAAGCAACTCAAGAATCACAAGCGTTCTGAGTGGGGGGAAATAACTTACAAAAACTGTTAACATCTTTCAGCCGTTTGAACAAGCGCCTGCATGTTCTCTTTTTAAAGGTCACACAACTGCCACTGCCAGCTCTCAGAAACTAAGTAGGTAAAATAATCCCATTCACACACGCACTCATTTACGTGTAATCAAAAATTTGCCAACTGTTTAAAAAATGTAACGAAAATTCAGCAAAGTTCATTTCTTTTACTAATCAATCTCATTATTTTGTTCTTATCGTGAATTCTGACATTCTTGTGGTTCGCTTTATGTTTCCCTAATTCTAAATTCCTTTCTTCAACATTATTTGCGTATTTCAGATCTGTTGTATTTTATATATTTTATTTTCCCACACTTGTAGCATCTCGCATATTTAGCTTGCTCGGTGTGTTTTATTCGTTTAAAATAAACTGCGAGATTGTTTTTAATTGAATGGAATTTTTTCGTAACACTTAAGACATAACAGGGAAACTAACTTTAGTTTAAGATGCGAAGGAAGAATTTAAATAAAAAAAATTAACTATTTTCTTATTTTGTGACGGCCAACCGGTTACAGTCAATAATTTCACGCAACATGTAATTAGTGATCTGTCACGCGCTTGGCTTATTAATCAAGCAAACAAACATGTAAAACCACACACAGTGAACGCATACTTTTATTCCACGCTCGATTTACAAATTAAACGAAAGCATTCTACAACTGAAAATTTTACTCTGCCAAAAGTCATCAGAATCAAGTAACAAGCACATATTTTGCTTCCGTTCTTTTGATTTTCAGTTTGAATTTTATCCGCTGCTGATTTGATCCCTTTTTCTTGAAGAAGCTAACAGGATTCGCGATCGCATACATTTTGTTGTCAGAGAAATTTGCCTGTTTTGAACGATGAAAAACCGAAATCTTGCAAAATCGGTTCGACACTGGATTTTGTCAGTGTTGACCGGAGAAAGACAGAGAAATCTTCCTGCTTTCGTAGTGGAGACCTTGAATGAGTACAAAGCCGGAACAAAATAATTTCGCGCCCCGAGACTCCATATATGATGCTCCTAAGTTATATATATATATATATATATATATATATATATATATATATACACACACACACACACACACACACACACACACACATTTAAGTCCTTTCTAACTGTAAGCATAAGTATTTTTTCAAATGATTAATAATTTCGTAACTTCATTATTTATACTTATAATTTTTACACTCAGATATATTACATAAAAATAAAAATGATTACAAACAAAAATTGATTTTACACTCTAATTTTTAATTTAATATCAATTATAATTTAGATATTTTTTCTTTATTTTAAATCTGCGAAAGCTTTTGTTCTTCACTGATGTCTGCTTTCTGAGCAGCAGCATTTTCAATAGATAAGAAGGCTAAAGAATTTAACCTCGCACTCCCCATTGCCGATCGCAAATATGTTTTGAGAAGTTTTAATTGGCTAAAACTTCTTTTAGCTGTTGCTACCGTTGGAAGAATTGTCAGCAAAATTCTCAGTGCGACCCACAGAACTATATTCTGCAAATTGCTTGCTTTTAAAAATGGTGAAGTTCTGAAGGCAAATTGATGTTTTCCTTAAGTAAACTGTTTAGAGATTTAATTTCTTCAAAGAGTTCGTTCCCGTCAATGTCACTACTATTTTAGATAAGAACTATCGGCCTTTTACAAAA
This sequence comes from Typopeltis vanoorti, assembly GCF_054136105.1. Taxonomy (NCBI): domain Eukaryota; kingdom Metazoa; phylum Arthropoda; class Arachnida; order Uropygi; family Thelyphonidae; genus Typopeltis; species Typopeltis vanoorti. Next base: position 115,057,271 of record NC_143563.1, on the reverse strand, counting down.
AAAAAAAAAAAAAAAAAGAAGATAATTAGTTTAGTTTAGATAACTGTAGTTTAGGCGCTCAAGGCAGGTGCCCGGTTGGTGGGCCCCTTAATCCGCAACTGAATGAGTATTATGAAATCCACTCAAGCGTGTGGCCACGTTCTTCAGAAAATTTGAATTCCAGAAGTGATGTGATAGAATAGAACTTCATTATCAATCTCAGAACACCTTTGAACAAATCAGCTTTGCTTTCTTTCAGAAAGCAAAGCTTATTTGTGTGTCGTGTTAGATTGCATTCAGAGTTAGATTGCGATTTTTTCATTGGTGAAATGATGGCCGAAGTACAGGTGAAGAGTTACTTGATGGCACACCAGCAATTAATTTGTTATTTCTCATTTTGTTTGTTTGTTTCCTGTGGAATTCGGATCCAATCAAGCATTTGTTTATCGAACGAGCTTTCAACTAATTTTGATTAAACGGGAAAGAAAATAAAAAGAACTTTCGTTTATTTTTAAATACGGATTACAAGTAAATTGCGAAATATTCGCCTTTTTATTCTTTCCAGTTCTCTAATTGCGATGGTAATCTTTAATAATTCAGCCTTGCTGTAATTATTATTATTCCAAATAGAATTATTTTACTAGTATGCTTTCGGTACTATTAAAGAAAATGAAAATATAATTAAAAGAAAAATAAGAAAAATAACAATTTTTAGAAGAAAATCTGCAGGATGTTTAAAGGATTTTAAAAATTCAAAAGAATTTTAATACTCCATTTTAGCTGATTACAAAATTTAATAAATAAGGAATGAAAATTTCTTTAACAGGGACTGAAATACTCCGGTATAAACTGAAATGCTTCAGTATAATAATACGGATGTTGAACATTCTTTATGAAATATGCAAAAAGAAGCCTTTTCGTCCACAGGAATCATTTCGTAGATAATTCCGAGAATTAATTCCGAGATAATTCTAACGAGATGCTTTAACAGAAAACCCCACTAGATATAAAACTTGGATTATTTTAAGAGTTACAAAAACTTTAAGATTTCGTTCTTCCCTCCCATAAGACTGGTGTCGGGGTGCATGCCTTTCGTAGGCAGACACTGTATTGTCGCCCCTAAATTCAAGAAAATATGTAGAACTAAATCTTTTAAAAAAACGATATTTTATGGTTTCGATCCAATTTTCTCTGTTTTTGCCATTCTTAATACCCCTAGCATCGCCTTAGTTGCTCAGTGCGTTAAAAAGGCCCAATTCCCCACCCCGGAATTCCCTGTAATCATGTGAACACTTTGGCTAAAACTTTTAACAAAGACATCCATGTTGCAGTTTCATTTCGTCGTAAACATTTGCTCTGTGGACACACGTGAAGGTTTTTTTATCATGGTTGTTGTAGCTTCCAACATCAGTCCTCTCGTGTCACATTACTTGGAATGAATGACGTACTTTCTACGACGAACAGCACTACAGAAAAAAGGAATATCCCTCTTTATGTGTGCAACTGCCACACGCAGGCCCAACAACACCTTATTGATTTACATAATTAAATGAGTTTTGTTTATATTTGTATCTAACCCATAACGTGTGGTAGGATAACGTATATTCTGTATCAATTGGAAGATGCTTATCCTTTTTTTGGCGTGGTTCAAATAGGTCCTGTTCTGCCTCAGTAATTCATTTATTGCACCCACTGAATGAGCTGTAATAATAAAGTAGTGCTAAAGAACCAATCGTTTACCTGCTACCGTTAGGCAGTGTGTGAAATAGCAGGAAAGATGTGCTTCTTGAAAGAAAGGTCGATTGTCGGCTTTGATTCGAAAAGGGAGCTCATACCAAGTGGGTGTCATTTATATACCAAGGCAACAACTTAAGCTTTTCGGCTGAAGGAATTCTGAACGTCATACTCCTTCCGCTGACATTTTCATGAAGACTGCTTCGGCCAAAGGATACTGTTCGACTGACCCAAATTCTACTCATCATGTTCAATTTTCATTTTAAACTTGCGGTGATCGTGTTTTTGTAGTCTCAAGGGAAAACATTCACGTGGAATAACAATAATAATGGAGTTCAGTAATTACTTGAATATTTTGTATTGGTTAATTTCTCATGGTATAAATTGGTTAATTACTTTTTATACTTATTCTCAACAAGTTTTCAATATTCTTAGAAAAACTAGATAATGCCTGATCAGATTTCTGTATGTGTTCATGTTTTTTTTTTACCTTTCGTATTAAGAGCGGTAAGCCGTCCAAGATTTTTGGAGCCAAATAGATAGTGAAGTGTTCGTGTGTGCGTGAAGCGCTTTTTGTGCTTTAGTGATAAAATATTTTAAGCCCCCTTTTCTGCAGAGGAAAGTCTTTAGGAAAGCTGGCATCCTGTAAAGATATAGTTGTCTAAAGGGAAGAATATTTAACACGTAATATTCGGCGTTCACCGTAGTGTTTCTATATTTAAATTAATATAAAAATGCGTATTAATTTATTTTGTAAAGAGATTAATGGTGTAAGTGTGGTGTGATATGTTCCTCCACAGCTTACTATACTGTACTATATAACAGTTTTATCCAGGCGAAATATAATGTTCTTAATATTGTCTCGAAGTATCATAAATCTTACTTTGTTGCATACTTTCGTAATATGTGATTTCCAGCTTAAATTAATGTCTATTTTAATCCTAGGAGGTTATAGTATTCACGTTTTCTACCTCCATGCTGTAACTATTTTGGTTAATTTTATAGTTCCAGTTATGTACGAATATATGGATGGAAAAATTGGTTTTCCTATTAGGTGTATGTTTGAGTTTAAAACTTATGAATTTTGTTTTTACGGTATTGAGAGCGAGTTCTTTCACATGAAACCAATCTGTCACTATTTGCGAATCTGTGTTCACCACATTTTGCAGTTCATTTACAGAATTTGAAGTGAATATCAGTGCGGTATCATCTGTAAACAGTTTACTTGATAACAGTAGGTTGCAGAAATCGATGTGAATCATAAATAGCAGTGGCCCAAGCAGAGAATCTCGAGAACCACACCACCTTTTTCCTGAACGAAATAACCTTTCTTCATTTCTACTGCTTGTGATCAAAACTATATAACTCTTAAAGCAGTCATGTGCACAGCCTCTGACTCCTGTATTCCCCAATTTTTTTAAATAAAATATCGTGGTAGTACTGAGTCAAATGTTTTCTGCGGGTGTAGAAAGACGGCTAAAGTTAGTTTGTGTTGGTCTTGTGATGAATAAATCGAGTTCGTGAAGTTTCGCAGCGCGTGCTCGGTGTTTAGTCTGTCTAAACCCATACTAATTCTTAGAGACGAAGTGGTTTTTTTCTAAACAAAGTTACTACTTTATTTTTTACTAATTTCAACAGCAGTTTGGAGAAATTCGGGAGTAGGGAGATGGGTCTGTAGTTTTTATTATCATTTTTGCATCCTTTTTGTATATTGGTATTACTACAACTTTCTTAATTTCTGTTGTAAACACACCGGTCATCAGGGACAGTTTGAAGATAATCATCAAATAAGCTATCAAATATTCCTGGCACTCCCGCACAATGCTGACATTAATACTATTGTGTCCCGGAGTTTCTAAGTTTCATTATAATATTTTTGATTTTATTCTTACAAGAAGGAAAAAAAAGTACATTGAATTCTCCTTCTGACGATTTTAATAGTTATAGATACTTATTCCGACTATCCTGCACATTCCCTCAGGCGTTTACGCTCACATTGATGTTGAGCCCATACACGAGAGGTTGGTTGGTTGCTTGCTTGCTTGCTTTGTCAACCTTTAGTACGTCAGTCCCCAATATGGAAAGAGATTGGAGAAATGAACTTCTTCACATGAGAAAGCTCGTGCATTGTATTCTTTGGGAAACACATGGGAGGGAAGGCTGTTCCAGAGTACAGCATCAGTGATTAATGAACAGCAAAAGAAACTTGTTTGAGTACGGAGGTGAAGGGATTTTGGATAACAGCTGCCCGCGTTTAAAAGGGTTTAGTAGAGAGAAGGGGATTATTGATGCTAGTTTTGATGAACATTTACCATGAAATATTTCTAGAAGATGCAAGTGGCAGATAATAATTGCCTTGAGGAGAGTGCTTGGAGTGAGATGTTAATAACAATGTCAAGTATTTTATGGAGCTGTTGGAGGACACCGCCCCAAATGTGTCAGCAGATAATCAGTGGATTGATTTTGTAGAGGGTAAATAGATGTTCAGAGATGAAGTAATAATTTCTTGAATGAAAGAATAATGTAATATTTTGGGGGACAGAGGTTCGTATGTGTTTATGCAAAGATAGAGAGAGAGAGATTAATATCAAAGTAATTCCACAAGAAGAGATATCTCGTCTTGCTTAGAGATTTGGCTATTATCAGAGCTAAGGCTGGGTAAACATGGTGATTATTTTTTGTTGGAAATAATAAGAACTAAGTTTTGCATTCATGGGAATTAAGATTATCCGAGCAGCATCGAGGAAAGTGTGTGTTGGTGGACAACTGGAGCAGGTCATAAAAGGAGAGGGGGTGCTTGAGAGGACATATCCTTGTGGGACACCAGCATTAGTTGCATACTTATAGGATAACCATCCACCATCACGAGCAGTCTACTTACACTGAGAAAACTGGCAAAATGTTGCAGAAGTCACCAAACAGATCATGAAACGAAAGCTTACTTTATAGGTTTTACGATTTTATAGCAAAATCGTTTCAATTATCAACCCATATGACTAGTGAAAAAGAGTTCTCCAAGTTTTCGTTTTGTCTCACTCTTGACAAGAAGCGATAGAATTGATCTTTCATTAGTACTTTTGCACTTAAATCACCCCACCCTGAAATCATCTGCCCTGGCAGCAGCTGATAAGACATAGCTCGAAGGACTAACTCAATTTGCTTTCTCCCTTATTAGTTCTTCTTTGTCTGCATGACATTTGGACTACCCAGGTACACTCTGCTGTGGTAGACGTGCATATAACAACCTCTGAATCCAGCTTGAAATAAACAGAGTGAGAAAGGTTGTAATAAAGTGTTTGCTGTGTAATCCAGGACTTCCAGCAAATCCCAGCTCCCCCACTGAACTTGGTAAATTGGTTTTGGAAAAAGAATTGTTTTTCTATACACAAAATGTGTGTGTGTGTATATATATATATATTAGGATAACCAAGTAATTTTATAAACTTGGTTATTTTAACTCCTAATCCCAAGTATGCAAACAATTAATTTTGCGCCTGAAACAAAGTTCAAGCCTAAAGATGTTAGAACACCAGGGCAACTCATTGTAAAGGTGGATAAAGATCTGATCACTATTCTTATTATTTTCCCATAATGTATAATTTGTTTAGCCTTGGTATTGGTATTTAGGGTTTAGCTACTCACTGAGGAGACCTCAAAAAAGGTTGAAACCGGTCTGGGTAGTGACCCCACCCATAATGCATTGCAGTACAGTATACATCTTCTAGTGAGATGTGCTTTACATTATGGGAAAAATACTAAGAATAGTGATCAGAACTTTACCCACATTTACAATGAGTTGCCTGGTGTTGTATCACCTTTAGACTTGAACTTTGTTTCAGGCACAAACTTAATTGTTTGCCTACTTGGAATTAGGAGTTGAAATAACCAAGTTTATAAAATAACTTGGTTATCTTAATATACAATATTTTCAAGGTAAAAAATTTATTATATCTATATCTCCTCCAGAGATTTTTATTAAAAATAAAAACACCTTGTTGCAACTTTTATAGGTAAAGTTGATAAAGCTCCGTATTACTATAACCTTGGTATGATATTCAGGAATACCCTTGGAGGGTAATGGATGGCAATGCTGTAGCTAATGAAGTGCAAACTGAGGCTCGTCTATTGCTATTACCTTCTTGCTAGAATCAGAGCTTTAATAGCTCATTAACACCTTATCTCTACACTGTCCTCTACAGATAACGGGGAAGATGAAAAGCATTTTTTGCTTTGCCCCTTTAAGCCAGTCCTTATAAGGACTATATAAGGATACGGAACCTTGGTATAGGGGGAAATACGGGGAGACGGAGAAAGTCCTTTTTAGGACTTCCAGGGTAACAAATGGCAATGCTGTAGCCAATGAAGTTTTAACTGAGGCTCCGCTATTGCCGTTACCTAGCCATGACTAGAGCTTTTTAGCTCAATAACATCCCATTCACACAGATTTTCTTCATTCAGATGACGGGATAAAGAGTCAAGGACTCAGTCTATCGCCCAGTTCTTATAAGAACTAACCTTGGTATAGAATTGTGGAATATATTACCACCAGCTATAACTGGCGCCAGTGCACAGGAGCTGTTCCTAGACCTATCCAAAGCATTTGACAAAATCTGGCATTTTGGACTCCTGCACAAACTTATCTCAGCCGGTATCTCACTAAAAATGGTTCATCTAATCCGTTCATATTTTCAGAATAGATCAATGCAAGTTAAAATTAACGGTTCTACATCGTCCCAGCGCCATATCTTTGCTCGAGTGCCCAAGGGATCTCTACTGGCTCCATTGCTGTTTTCTGTATACATGTCAGACATCCCACACAATCCGATGGCTTACATTTTAGCTCTGTATGCGGACGATACGAAAATACTAACCAGATCTCTCAGACCCCACTTCGTTACCAGAAAGCTTCAAGAAAACTTTCTAAACCTGGAGGATTGGTTCTCCAATCCTCCAGCTTAAAACTAAAATTCCCTGGCAGACAGTAACAAATTACCTGGGTGTGATTCTCGACAAAAAGCTATCTTTCAACCAACATATCAAGTCTGCATGTGCAAAAGCATCTAAAGCCATAGCTCAGATCTACCCGCTCAAACTCAGCAACAGAATCAAATTGCAACTATACCAGATGATGATTCGTCCTATAATCACATATGCCTCTCCGGCCTGGAGCCACACCTCTAATACTAACATTATCAAAATACAGCGAGTGCAGAATAAGTGCTTGAGAATGATTCTGAACGCCCCGTGGTATGTTAGAAATAATCAACTCCACAGAGACACAAATATTACCTATATTCTCTCTTATCTACAATCCTTAGCTTCCAAGTTTTTTCTAAAGACGTCCACACACACCAACGATTTGGTTCAGCAAGATGCTGCATACGAGCCAACGGACATATTCAAATATAGAAGACCAAAAACTATAATAGCCTCCTATAACGATGCATAATCTCCATGCCCATTCAGGGCGAGTAAACTGCTCGTAAATTTTACCCTCACTGTAACCACAACAGATAGCGGGGAATATGAAAAGCATTTTGCTTCACCCTTAAAGAATAAATGTCAATTGTCAACCTTGGTATATTTAGGGCTAGCTACTCACTGAGGAGACCTCAAAAAAGGTTGAAACCGGTCTGGGTAGTGACCCCACCCATAATGCATTGCAGTACAGTATACATCTTCTAGTGAGATGTGCTTTACATTATGGGAAAAAATACTAAGAATAGTGATCAGAGCTTTACCCACCTTTACAATGAGTTGCCCTGGTGTTATATCACCTTTAGACTTGTTTCAGCCGCAAACTTAATCGTTTGCATACTTGGGATTAGGAGTTAAAATAACCAAGTTTATAAAATAACTTGGTTATCCTGATATACAATATCCCCAAGGTAAAAAAATTTATTACACACACATATATAATAATTGCTGCTCACTATTGGCAGAGGTGCAATGGCTAAACTTCGGTGTTCAGTATCAGCACATCCGAGTGGAAATTGGATGGATTGATCCAGATTCCAATAAAATCATTAAGCGGTGTCGTCTTCTGTTAGCACTGTAAGATTTCTTCTTCGGTCTAATTCGAATATATTTTGACATTCCTCGTGAAGTGCAGCAAATAATGTCTCGATCCTTGTCGTACTTTCTATTTCAAGTAACTTGAAATGAGATCGGAAACTGTGGAAACATCGCTTATTATCGAACCGAATACCGACTCATTCTAGCGCTAGACGGGATTCGACCCTCGTTCTCTGAACACTAAGGGCATTGTCCTGCAAGCTCTCCACATATGTAGAGAACTTGTTGGACAATTTAAATAGGCTGTCACTATGGGCAAAAGATAATGGCCATCAGTTTAATGTTCGAGAAATGTGAAGTTATGCATTTTGGGATAAATGGATTGCAAGCGGTGTGTCACACTGATGGCACTCTACTCCTGGAAATAGATGAAGCTAGAGATTTAGGGGTTGTGGCAGACACAGAGATGAAGTTTATAGGATATATTGCTAAGGTTACTATGTTAGCCCATAAGATTAATTAGCTATTCATGAAGACATTAACAAGTAGAGATAAGGAAGTTGTTATTCGTCTTTATGAGGCCTTGATACGCCCACATCTGGATTACTGTGCTCATGTCTGGTCCCATGGGTTTCTTGGTGATGATGAAGCGGTGGAGAGGATTCAGAGGCGCGTGACCAATATGGTGAGTGGACTGTGGAATATTTCTTATATAGATTGAAGGTGTGTGGATTGCAGAAGTTAGTTGATAGGATAAAACGGGGGATATGATAGAAACATTTAAGTTGCTTAAAGGGTTTTATAGGATAGATGAAGGAGAAATGTTTCAGCACTTGGCTAGGGGAACGATAGCAAGGTATCATCCCTGGAGGCTGAATAAAGGTGTGGTTAGTTGGGGTGCGAGGACTAAATTTTTTGCTTAGATTTGTGAATGAGTGGAATGGATTGCCAGAGTCAGTTCTGAGTGCTTTTGTCTGTTAATGGGTTCAAGGAGAGGCACGATAGATACTGTGTTGAGAGTTTGGGCCTCCTACGATGAAGGTGCTCGTTTACTAGTAATAATAGTAATTATAATTGTAACGGTCAGTGACATTTGAATTCGTTAAACATGTAACCAGACACACTTCCAAACACTCTTTCTTGACCTCAAAGAAGGACCATAAACCAGCTCCAAAGCCGGATCTCTACACTCCGCCCGATAACTCAGCCGGCACAACCAGAAGAAAGGACTTCCACAAGCCCTCGCTCGACGAAATGGCAGACAAACTTCCAGAATGGACGCGCTTACTGTTCTGTTCAGAGAGCGGGCAAAAAAAGCGTAGCAGAGCCGAAACTCTCATTCAGTAGTCGCTAGCCAGACCGATTTCAACGTCATATCTAGGTTGGAAATCCAACAGACGTTCCCAGTTGCAGACAACTAAACACAATATCTGACTGCCACAAAATTTTATTTTTTACATTTAGGTACAAAACAGATGTGTAGTAGAAGTACTGGAAAAACGGTAGTTTTGGAAAAGTTTTAAGCAAATCAGAAAGTAAATTATGTTTGACAAGAATTTATATTTTGATTTATTTTTATGTTTCAGCAGATAAAAATTATGGGCTCACACTATATTGGCTTCACTTTGCGCCATCAAACACTTCTAACTTCCGTAGATGTAATAAGAGATCTTTTGTGAAATATAATAAAAGATGCAGACATACTAGCACTTTTGCTTAGATGATCTACTAAAGACGTTTTTATAGTTCTGTTGTTTGGATTTACTCAATACCGTATGTATGCAACTGTGATACGTGTACATACGATGTGTATGCGAAGAGCAGTTGGACTAAGAAAGGAATGTTAGGGAACTTGATTCCTTTACATATTATCGGATAGGAGATAACTTATAAATACAGTAGGAAGCGATTTGTGGCTACGTGTAAAGGAACTTCCGTTCTGCCACTGAACTCAGACTTAACATGCCGAAATCCGCATTATGTGACTGACACGGAAGTTTTCCAGTCTGTTTGTGCTGCGTCATATTCGATATCCTCTCAGAGGTAGCCAACAGTAGTAGCACACGACAATAATAATAAGGTGGCGTGTGTTTATTCTCAGAGTAAATGTGTGATTTTAACTGAAGTAATCACATGAATCAGGAAGGGAGGGGGATAACTTACGTATAAACTGATTACGTTGTTTCCGCCGTTTTAACTAACTGAAATGTCGAGAAGAATGAGTTATTGGTAGTAAGCCAACTTTTAGGGCCGGACCACATGCATCCGATCGGATTAAAATTAGGATACGGCCCTTACACCGAACTTTACAATTAATCTTAAGTTGATTTATGATACATAAAAAAGTAAAGAAGAAATATTTTAGGTATATTTTCGTAAATTTTAATAAAAAATCACAGTGATATAATCGGGTCCAGGATACAGTTTCAGAATTTATTTGTTCGTTTCCGGGAAGATCTGAAGGGGGCCCGAACGGAAGACGACGTACATTCATAATTATATGTACCATTCGTTGTTCGTTTAAACTCTTATCTCATATTTTTTGACATCTTTCAGGCGCCTTTTCTTCTGCGGCGCCTGTGTATATTGCACACTTCGCCACCAGCCGGGGCTGCGCACACACAGACAGTACTCATATATAAAGAGAAAATTTGACAATCTAGTTTTTAAACTCTTACTTACATTTTTAATGTGACCTTTTTTAAATCAATCTCATTATTTTTCTTAATTATCATTGGTTTTTTCTTAAGCTTTGCTTTATTTTCCCCTTTGTTCTAAATTTTCTTTAAAATTACTGCATATTTGAGATCTTTGTTGTATTTGGAGAACTGATTTTTGTAAAACACAAGAAAAGAGAGGGGAGTGAATATATATAAATAAAATTTTTTCTGTGGTGACGTCGAAACCAGTTCGTTTAACACTTTCATTGCAAAGCCGAAAATTGGAATTTCGTGTGGTGGCCAACATTTTTTAATTTTTTTATTTAGTTAACGACGTCCACGCGATAACGCGTGATCGGCCTTTTGGTGAGAACTCGCATCGCGCGATATCGCATTGTTTGGCAATGAACATGTTAAAGTTCGCTTGCAATTAATGATTTGTGCGATTCCGGGATAAGAAATTGGTCCGTTACTGATAGGCGATGCTATTTCATTGCCGTCTGTTGGATGCTTCGCTTACTAAGTAAACATGTTTAAATTCTCACAGTGACACATAATTTTATTGAAACTTTATTTGCAAATTAAACATTTTACAGCCGAAAATTTCACACCCACACACTGCTTTAGAAATCAGTAATGAATAAAAAAAATATTCCTTGAAGATATTTTCGCCTTTTGAGTTTTGTCCTTGGTATTTTATCAGTTTTATTGACGAAGTTAACAGAACTGGCGATACCATACATTTGGTGACAAAGTGTTACAAGGTATGCACTTCAGGTGCAAAGATTTCTCTTATTTTCTTCAATTGTGTTGTGAAGGAAGCTTGCCTATTTTCTGGTAGAAAAACAAACGTACAAAAATCTGTCCAAGACTTCTTTATCCCACGATTAATCGGAGGAAAGGCATAGAGAATTTCTTTCTTCTTAGCGGAGACCTTGAATCGGGATCAGTGAAATCCAGTCAATTGTGCGGCAAGCCAGTTTTTTTTTTTTTTATGTTGGGCTCATATACAGAAGGTTGGCTGGTCAACCTATAGTACGTTAGTACCGTATATGAGTGATGGGTTGTGAAAGGAGAAACTTGTTTACATTTGATTTGAACGCCTGTATGTTGTATTCCTTGGGAAATACGTCAGGGGAGGACTGTTCCACAGTACTGCAGTAGCAGGGATGAATGAGGAGGAGGAGAAACTTGTTCTGTGGGTTTCGAGGTGTACTGTGAAGGGATATTGGGAGGTGGCTGTACGTGTTCCAGTGGGTTTAGTACAGAGTGGGGGAATTATTGATGTTTCGGATGAGCATTTTCCATGAAAATATTTGTAGAATATACAAATTGCAGAGACTAAATCTATATGAAAGTGGAGGGGGGGAGTGTGTCGGTAAGAGATGGATCATTTATCAATCTAATTGCTCTCCTCTGTATTGAGTCAAGCATTTTGAGGGAGCTTTTTGGAGCCCGACTCCAAATGTGAGAGCAGTATTCGAGAGCTGGGCGGATTTGTGACGTATCAGGTTAACAGCTGTTTGGAGGTGAAGTAGCGTCTTGAGCGAAAGAGAAATCCTAGTCTTTTGGAAGCTGAGGATGCAATGGTTGTGATGTGTTTATGCCAGGAGAGGCATGATGTCAACGTAATTCCGAGAAGAGAAATTTCGTCTTGTCTGTGAATTTGAGTGTCATCGAAAACAATGCTGGGTGAAAATGGTTCTTTTTTGTGAGAAATAAGACAGAACTGGGTTTTGCTAGCGTTGAAGTTGACAAGGTTGTCTGAACCCCATCGAAGGATGTCTTGGAGGTACATTCCTCTCTTTCAAATGAAAGAGAGGAATGTAGTGTGCTGTCATCTGCAAAATTGTGTAGGTCAACTGAAGTAGGTCATTGATATATAGAAGGAAGAGGGTCGTTGAGAGAACTGAGCCTTGAGGGACCCCGGCATTAGTTAGATAGTGAGAGGATAGGGAGCCATCTACCATCACACACAGGGTGCGTCCAGACAGGAAGTTGGCAATCCATCTGCAGAAGTCCTGAGGCAGTCCAAATGATGGGAGTTTGCTTAGTAAGCCTTTGTGCCAGACTCGGTCAAAGGCTTTGGAGATATCAAGTGCAGCTACTTGGGATTCGCCGAATTACTCCATTGCGTTTGTTAAGTGATGGGTGATGTATGCGAGTCGATCTCCTGTTAAACAGCTTTGGCGGGGTCTGTACTGGTGGTCGCTTAATAGCCGGGTACCGTCAAGGTAGATTAGGAGTTGAGAGTTGATTTTCTCCATCACTTTAAATAGGACTGAAGTGAGTGTGATAGGGCGGTAGTTAGATGGCAGTGATTTGTCACACTTTTTTCTTGAATTTGTTTCGGCCTTCAGTGTAGGCATTGAATGAGGATGGGGTTCTTGATTTGAGCCAGTTGTGGTATGCCTGACTTTTCATTTGTACAGCCTTGGCACATTTTTTGGAGAAAAAATGTGCCAAGGCTGTGCCTAATTAATGTGCCTAACTAAACCAATTTTTTGGTTTAGTTAGGGGACGGCAGGTCTGAGTAGTGTGGGGAATATATGCTTTCATGCCGGAGAGGATCACTTTGGTGATGCGTTCGGTGCATATGTCTGGACTGGAAGACCAGAAACAATGGTCTAACCATGGAATGAAGTATAGTATTCTCGGAGACTGTCCCATTTTGGCACTATTATAATTCCAAACTACTCGTGTGTGGGAGTAACTGTGTAGGCGTTGTCGCATGGGGGAGGAGATGAGCATTAAGTTGTGGTCAGAATTACCCAGGGGACTTACTACATTCACTGCATATTTGAGGGGTCATTAGTAAGGAAAAGATCTAGGGTATTTGGGGAGTGGTTTGGGTTATCTGGTATTCTGGTCGTTTTTGAACAATTTGTGGGAGGTCATTAGTGATTGCAAATGTTTCAGCATCTCTCCCTGCAATATCTGTATGACTGGAAGAGGAAAGCCAATTCGTGTTATGGACGTTGAAATCACCCATGATGATGATTTCGCTGTTTGGGGAGTGGGACTGGAGTAAATCAACTTTTAAGGAGAGGAAATGAAAGAGTTCTGAGTGATTGGTGGTATTAGGAGAGCGATAGAGACAGCAGATGAATTTGACTGAGTGGGGGAGGGATAACTTGAGCCAAAGAAGGTCGAAGTCGAGCGATTCCAAGCTGGTTGTTCTCTGGCAGGGTATTTCAGAGGGGATATATGCACAGACGCCACCCTTGGGTCAAAAGGAGTTAAATAGTGTATAGTTAGGAAGATTGAGATGAATAGTGCTGGGGGAGGTTAGATTTGAGTTTCGGTTAAAAAGAGTAGGTGGGGGTTTGGTGGACTGCAGGTGGTAGTGGATGCTGTTGAGGTCACGGATGTTGGTGAAGTGAATATGCAAGGTTCTGTGAGGCATGGATTTGACCCCAAGTATCCTGCACGTTTCCTATGCATGCCTGCATGCTGGTGTTCTTGGTGGTTACTGGCGTCACTTGGTTTTTGTAGTAGTTTGGATTGTTTGTAGTCTATTACCCAACTGTTGTCTCCATTTTGGCATTTCTCTTCTAGTTATCTTCAGAGTTGGCGTCTTTGTTCTCTCTGGGCAAAGGTTAAATCAGGTCGAGCACGTATGAGCGACTGGGGGCAAGTGTCCTTTAGCTTGTTGTTTATTGCTGTTATAAATTTGGTTGTCTTTATTGGTGAGTCGCAGGTCACTTTCACGAGACGTGTATATTTCGTTCTGTCCTTTCTTTTGTTTGTGGGTACGATCCGATGGCGTTTGACGATGTTTCTGGGATAGAAATTGCATTCTCCTGCAAACCTGCCGATTCCTTCCTTTAGGGATTTACCATTTTCTGTCGGAAAGTTCAGGATAACAGCGTTGAGTTTCCTATGTTCGGCCTTGAGCGACTCGTGTACCGATGATTTGATTAGTTCACGAAGTTCGTTAGCAGGCACGGACGCTGAATGTTGAGCGTCTCGAGCTTAGTTTCCAACTTTCCAATTTTGGAGGAGACGGTATCGATCACAATAATAAGCTGTTGTTCGAGGTTTGTGACGCTTTTGCGTAGGTTTATTATCTGTTTTACGGAAGGGAGGCACATCGTACAGAAGTAGGGCTGGTTTAGATTGGTGAGAAGCTTGTGCGCCGATTCATTTATTTTCGCGCAAGAAATATGTTGACGTGATGTAATAGGATAAAACTTCGTTATCAATCTCAGAACGGATGTCTTTTGTTTTCTGAAAGGAACAGCAATAAAGAACAATTTTTGAATTGGGTGCATTTCAGATGGTTGCTGAAAGGTCAAAGAAAAAACAATGCTGAAAGCTGTCATTTCTAATAAGAAAAAAAAGTCCTAAGAAATTTATAATTTATGCATTGATTTACAGTTTATAAAATGAAAGAAAATTAATTGTCATCTTTGCTGCCAGGTCGCAAATGGTAAAATACAGAAATGGCTGCTTTGTTCAAATATTTAACATGGTAGTCAATACGAAGGTTCAAAAATCCAAAAATAGTATGAAATATTTATGGGTGATTGCACATTAATTAAACAGAGGGTTTTGATAGAAGAACAAAAATGCAAGACGTCAAAGGTCGCAAACAATCTGCAGCAATAACATATCGCTAAGAAAATGTGGGGAAAAATCAACGTAAAGATGTTAATGCCAACAGAAATAGAACGTAACCTCTGTATAGACGCACCTCAAAATAGAATGTTGTCCGGAAATTTGGACAAAGAGGAATTGTTCGAGAAATATCGTTTTAAACTTCATTCATTGTGCTAATTTGAATCACTTTTCTGGACTCATTAGCTGTAGAGAATTGATCTTGACTACCATTATTTTTATTGGATATCAAGTCAGTGGCGAAACATTTCTCACGCAATTTTTGAATGCGAGAAATAAACTGAATCTGTTTCCATAAGAATCATAAATATTGACAACTTTGAATAAAATAATTTCCAATGTTTAACCAATAGATAGAAATCTATTCTTCCCTGTCCATGAATAAATATACTGTATACTGAACATGTGATGATCATTTTCCGCCTACGCCAACATCATTCCTGTATAACATCAAGCGTGATTAGGATTTGAAATTATAAGAGTTCAATTCTAACTCTAATTGCCAAAGTTATTTTAAGTATTAAAAAATGATTACAAAAATAATTGCTAATCCAAATATTATTACTATCTCTTCAGTTTTTAAATATTTTCCGAGTATTTTTGTAAGATGTTTAAACACCTATTTATTATTATAAAAGTTCACAGCTTAAACGAAACATGAGATTAGCAATAAATCGCAAAAAAAAAGTTATGCGTAACTGCATAACATGATATGCTTATAATATAATATCTCCATAAAATCTGGAAACTCATCGTGGGAGACAATAACGAATTATTATACCCCCAAAAACCTATCGTATCTCTTAAATTCCTTCACTGTCAGGGTACTCAAACTAATTCTGGCTATTTATTCCACCCCTCACCACTCTCCAAGCAAAACAATTATTCCATCCCTCTTACTTCCACGAATGGGATACTTCGAACTTGCTATGGTTTTAATATTTCATTTAAAGCTATAAATAATTAGAAATGCATTTCAAGTCGGTTTCGACTTTTGTCTTTCATCATATCTTAGAGAAAGGCATGTGTTGGATGTATTACGTAATTCATAAAACTAATTTACATGCATCTTAATTTATCTAAAGTGTGTTACGGTAACACGAAAACTGTGGTTGCACTTCGTAAGCCTGGACAGGATTAAATGAAAATAATTCTGCTTATTTCCTGGTGTTTCAATTTTTATCAGGAAAGAGAGAGAGAGAGAAGTGAAAAGAAATGTCATGAATTAAAAGCAATTTAGAGAACATTATGAAAATCAAAGGCCGATTAATACTACGTTCGAAAATGCAGAAATATTTCAAACAAATAGTGAAATGAAGATTAACAGAAAGGCAAAACATGCACTACTTAACAACAAATGATTTTTTTTTTAAAAATAAAAATAAAATCAACAGGAAGAAAAACAGAAAAGAATAAAATATTTAAACAAATGACGAATATCTCATAAACTAATAAATGCTAAATTATAAACCCAGTGAGGAAATGAAGACATAGACGGCAATAAACAATAAAAAAAAACTGCACAAAGCAAGAGAAAAAAAGAATACAGAACCTGTCAAAAAGCACATATTCGAAATTTATATTTTGCTGTTGATGAGAACGCTGGTTGAAATCTTAAGATATTGACATGCTCGAATATACATTTTTGGGAATTTGCTTCAGTTTCACTCTGATTAGGAATAAATCTCAAAAGCACCATAAAATGTTGCTATAATTTCAGAATTTCTTAAGAAGGTAAACCAATTCTGAAATTTTAGAAACAATCGGAGAAGATAAGCGAATAATTACTTGTAGATGAAGACAAGATTGCAACTTGCTGAATAAACTATGAAAAAAGAAATTGAGATCTTATACAAACAAAAAGATATTTAGTGCATATAATTACCTGCAAATCGTTCTCAAATTTCTTTCGTGACTTTTTCTTTAAGACGAGAAATAACTAAACACAGCTTCTTCCGAAGTAGTCCAACCTGTTCATCTTCAAAATTCTGAGGATGCGTGAGCTCCGGTTAAGTGGGTGGGAGAAAAAAAAGTTAATAAGGTATTAAATGAGATCATAATAAGATTGAAATTTAAAATATAGAACATATAGATTAGTAGATTAAGTTAACCTTTTAACTAGTAGTGCACAAACTGGATTCACGAAAAAAAGTTAGCATAGCGAGGAACAAAAACGTGTTAATTGAGATCATTACGAGGGGGGAGGATATCACAGTTAAAACAACAAAAAAACAGAAGAAACGAAGATTGAAAATTGAAAAATGTGCTGAGAACGAATTAAAAACATTAGCTAATTTGCGATATTCACGGAAGGTTTTTTTCACTCTCTTCGTTCACTAGTTCCAGAAGACTTTGAAGATCTCGAATATTGTCAGCCAGGAGAGCTGCTTCATCGGCATAACGGATGTTACTGATGATTTCACCATTTTTTGAAATACGACTAATGAGTATATATTAAAAAGAAAAGGAGAAGCACACATCCTTGCCTTGCTCCTCGTTTGATGATAATGGAGTCTGTAATAATGTCATCATCTTGAACAGATTCCTTTTGGTTCTGATGTAAGTTTTTAATGACCCTGATGTCTTTACCATCTAATCCAATCCTTTTTTAATAATTCAGTCATTTTAGCACGTTGGACTTTGTCAAATGTTCTCGAAGTCGATGAAGCGAATGAATACTTCCTTCTTTTGGTTACTACATTTTTTATTTTTTATTGGGGGGGGTCGCTTAATACTTCGAATGCCGTCTCCAATAGGAGACAGTAGACAGAGGGTAATAAAATAAGAGTTCGGTTGTGGAGTTGTTAACCGGTTATTGCTAGTGATAGCGACATCATTTAGTCGTGATGAAAAAGGGTATCTAGAAGACATCCACAATTACAGGAATTGGGGGGGAAAACAGAAGTAGCTCACTTCCTCATAATGGAGGCCATTTCTGCAACGAAAATTGAGAAATCTGAATAGTGCTCCGGACAAATCAAGTTTTAGAAAGAATGATGAATGTATGTAAGGGGAGAAACTGGACGAAAATTGAGGACGGGCATTCCTCACAAAATCAAATATTGTGAGGAATGCAAATTAAATGAGATTATACAAGAAACAAAATAGTTTTCGATCGAAAAACCTTGACACCAAAATGAACATTTTTAAATCTTAATATTAAATTGCGAAAAAGATTTCCCTGAGATATAAGATTATATCTTTATGTAGAGTTAAAAAAAAAAACACCCGAAATCTCCACATTAACTCAGAACAGGAACACCAAACATTACAAGCTTTAATTATGCATCAAAAATACCATCTAAGCGTGCAAATATATCAAAACTAAAAATTAAACACTTCTCTACAATTGAATAACACAAAATGATACAATAAATAAAAAGTGCTCATATGCACTTAACAAAATCCAACAGGAATCAAAAATTACCTTTCGCGTTGAGTAAACCCAACTCCAGCGGCAGCGTCTAAAATACTAACATATTCAATATCAAATTCACTAAATTAAGTTAGTCGTGATATGCCTAAGCGTTCAATGGAAATATAACTTCACCAAAGTAACCAAGAAACGATTGACACAATAACATATCATCTAAATGTCTTGAGACTGCACACTACGTCCATCTAAACCATTTTATATCTACAAAGATTTACAAGACAACTAGTACTTCCAAATCAATGTTTCTTGGTTCCCATCTTTGTAATGTGGTACTCCTTATAATACCATCTATGTGGTACTATAAGGAGTACCACATAGACGTTGTACTCCTTATGGGTTCTGTATTATGCTATAATGTAAGGAAATGTTTACAAGACATTTAGATGATGTCTTGTAAACTGAGTGTATATAGGTTCGACCTCTGCAGGTATATACACACTTTAGATAAGAATACCGAAATATCTTTATCTTTGAAGACGTTATAATCATTACATATACTATGCTACGATGCCAGGAAACGTTTACAAGACAAATTATAATAATTAAGTGAGTGTGTTTAGTTGGTTATTATCTCTATATGTATATACCAGGGGTGGTCACAACGTTGCACCCGAACGGCATCCGTCACGTGTCGCTTCTTGCTCTACCAAAAAAAAAGACCAAAAAGAAAAGAGTAGACAACAAAAAAATTAACAAAATAAAAAAAGAGAGAGAGAGAGAGAGAAGAGGGTTAGTAAAAATTACTGCAATAAAAAGTATAATTCGAAACACATTTAAGGAAGTTTACTTTGAACAAATAGAATAAGTTTGAAATCGAAATACAATCATTTTAGTTATTTACTAGTACAGGCCTTCATTTTGTCTTCTTTTTTAATAAGCTATTTAAATTTAGGTGTGTAATTAGTCAAAGTAGTTCTTACAAGCTCGTTCAAATGTTCCCCATTTAAAACAGAACTATATTTAGATTTAATAAATTTAAGAGTCGAATATATTCCCAAAAATGGAGATACGTTTTCTGGTCAATTGCTTAAATTTTGAATACCGTTGTTCGGAACCTGCTTCCAAAACTCAATATCGGAACATCCACTTTGCTTCACTTGCTTCAATCCTGAATTTCCAAAATATCCATTTCTGCAAATGCGGCATTCAACACAATAGGTTTTGAAATAGCACAACAACGCTCTACTACGTACGTGAGGAAAGCATTCTCCAAAAAAAAAATAATAAAATAAAATAAAAAACGAATGTTGGCTTAACTCCTCGAAGGTCGCAAAATCGATTGTTGAGTTCTTGGTCCAAATCATTAAATTTGCTAACATAAGATCCCGTTTCGAATTCTTCTCCTGGCAAATTTGTCATTAGTTTCTTCAGACAAAACAAACTCTCTCTTGGAAAGTTGCAGCTTGCTTTGTAAGCTCAACACGGTCTGTGCGAGATCGGATATTAGTTTTTCTTTCCCTTGAAGGGAAACGTTTAACATCTGTGGAGGTTGAAAAACATCAGTGAAAAATACCATGTCTAGAAACCACTGAGGATCTTGGTGATGAGAGAAAATTTCTCCTTCTCTCTAAGAAACTGTTTGATTGGGTCTAACAACAACAAAACTTTTTTTAATACTTTGCTAACTGAGAGCCACCTTACTAAGCAAAACAATGATACGTCATTAGGAATCTCGTCATAATTCACCTCATCGAGAAAGCTTTTGAATAGTCGGAGTGTTTTAGCACTTGAGCGAATAAAATTGATAATTCTTAGAACTACTTTCATTGCGTGCTCAAATTAAAAACACTTAGCTATTAGATGTTCCCTGTGAATAATGCAATGTACAGGAAGGAAAGCCTTATATGATTCATCATTCTCAAGGAGCGCCACGAACATTTTAGTTTTACCCCTCATTGCTGAAGCACCATCGCTTGCAATTCTGACGATTTCTTCGCGCGATACGAAGGCTTTTGCAAGTGCAACATCGAGAGCTTCTTTGATGCCAGAGCCACCATCTTTCAACACTATCAAGTCCAATAGCCCTTTCTTGACGCCCACGTCGTGATATACAAAGCGGGCAAATGTAGCAGGTAGTGGTTTGTCCTGAATATATGTAGATGCATTGAACGCCCAAAAACTAAATGCTGCACAGTTTTTCAAGTGTAAATTATTTACGAGTACAATGTCAGCACTGAAATCAGGAATTCGCATTTCAGTTGTACGACTGGAGACTGGCATCTGTTCAATCAGTTTGAGTAGTTTTTATTATCCCGGTGTAAAACCGAAATTATTTGTGCAATATTCTTCTTGACAAATTTTTCTTCCGGATAAGGACGTTTTTTCTGTGCAATATTAAACGCTAAAATAAAAAACCAGCCTCTGTAGTAACATCAGCCTGATCAGTAAACATCTCTGACCATGAAGTTGTTATTTCAATTTGAAAGTTTAGATCGCATCAGATCAGTACCAAGAGGAAATGTTTACTCAAGTGTCATAGTGACGCTTGAGATTGCTGGGTTTGAATCGAGCAAGTGTTATTTGGCATATGACACACGTTGATTTTCTTTGTCGTTTCTCAAAACGAAACCCCTCTTCCCACTCTGGCCAAAAGCTTCTGTGTTCCTCTTCATATTTTTTACTTTTTATGCGCCATTTCTAAGCAGTTGAAAATGAGATCAACGACAACAAGCACTGGGAATGGACTCGCGCGACAATATGTTGAACGATAGAAGACCGCCGGAACTGAAACTAACATCTTATGGCTGACCAGTAAACTACTGCATCCCCTCCCCACCACGCACCTCACCGTTCTCACACTCACTTACTTCCGCATCACTGAATCGGCCAAACATTGCAGCCCTTCTACGTTTTACTGGAATTATTTTGGCTCGAAAAGAAAGCGTAATTGGACACCCCACCTGGCATATGCACAAGTTAGATAAGAATACCGAAATATCTTTATCTTTAGAGACGTTATAATCATTACATGTACGCTGCTACGACGCCAAGAAATGTTTGCAAGACACCTTACACTAATTGAGTTTGTTTTGTTTGGTTAAAATCTCTGGATGTATGTGTACACTTAAGATAAGAATATTCTAATATTTTTACTTTTGAGACGTTACAGTTGTGACCTCTTACTGTGCTGCAATATCCGCAAGCGTTTGTGGACTGCCTTATAGCAATGTCTTGGGTATATTGAAGATTGGTTACTATTTTGATCACTGTAAATACGCACTCTAGATAACAATTATCTAATCATCTTTATGTTTCAGATCTTATACGTTTTATATGATTAGTTACCATCCTCCATCATCAGCTCCTCTTTATCATTTAACGCTTCGTACTGAGATGTGTTCGTTGCCTTTCCTTCTGCTTTTATAGGGAAATATTCGTTGAATATTTTATCAAGTTGTTTGTTTTTTGTCTCCTTCTGTATCAACTCTATCATCATAGCAATGTTTCGTTAGCCTTTCAGTCCTTCCAAATTAGCGTTTTCAGATTTCTTCCTTCATCCAAGCAGCTTATTCTACTGTTCCTTCGTTATTTTTCTTTTCGTTTCGGTTGTCTTTCCTCGTTTCATCGTATTTTAGGGGTAGAAATTGAACCTCATTAGTTGTTGTTCTTCATTTAATAGCGAAGGCATTCGCATAATGATTTCGACTCCTCCCGATGAAATCTTAAAATGTGTGAGTTATTAATGTGGCAGATATACACACGTTCCCGTGTGCTGACGTTATACACATTAAAATGTGCTACGACATTGTACATAATAATTATTTGAAATTTTTATGAACTTGATCCTCTTGTATTTCTACGATTTCTTACAACAATTCGAATGTCGAATGCAGTTCGGATTTTTAATTGATAGCGCGGTTCTGGTTTCAACTTAAAATTTTTCTGAGGTCGTCACGCTATATCAGATCAGTTGTTATTAAATCTGACAAATAAACGAATCCATTCTACCCAAAAACTGCATTTGATGCACAACAAAATGCAGTCTCGCATTTGCAACTAACAAAATGTTATTTAAACCCTCAAGTGTCTTTTGAAGTAGTTTTAAGATCTTTCTTAGTGTATACCATTGAACCCGATTTCTTCTAATTTCGATGTTGCTTCGATTGTCACTTTTACTTCTTTCTCTTTTTCTTTTAGGAAGATCTAAGAAATAGAAATTGCGTGATGCATTGTTAATAATTACAACTGTATTCAAAATAATGGCAATGATCAGGAATAATAGTTGATATTATTTTTTTTATCATGAACGTTGAAATATTTCTGTTGTTATTTCAATTCAACAATCGCCAATCTGTTTCTATACCTTAAGTGACTTCACTCTGTTCTCCCCCCTCCTTGAGCTTATGGATAATGCAGATTACGTTTTTCTGGCGAACGTTCAAATGAAGTTGAGTTAGTCAATCTAAGGCGGGGATAGTCAATTTAGAAAACTATCTGTAAATTAATGAAAGTTTGTTAGTTTATTTAGTTTTTTCGTTATATTTTTGATTAACTAGCGAGTGCAACCCCAACAGCCCACTTGCCCCATCAGAACCGAACATTTCTGCATTAATAATTCAGCCTGTTAACTCTCCTAATGGTTATGGTCACACTGAAGTCACTTGACTTTCTAATCACCACTTTTCCAAGTATACTTCATGAAATATATTGTAATCTGTTTGAAAATAAAAATTATGTACTCGGTAGAAAAAATAAATTAAAAAAATTATATCTTTTTACAAACAAGACCGTATCGCATCATATTAAGTAGATCCATTGATTCATCTCCATTTTCTGTGGAAACAAGAAATAATTCGAGTATATACTATAATTAAAGCTATCTATTTAGGAAAGTTTATTTATTAGCGCGAATATTTAAATAATGCAAAATTATATCGTAATTTCGTAAGCCAAGCTCGATATTCTTGGTTAATTTTAAACGGTTGTATTATTTCATAAGCTAAAGAAATAAATAACATCGAAAACTCACTTGTTAGCCACTTTATAGTTCGAAAGCGCTTAATCCTGAAGAATTAAATAGGAGTTTTAAGTTGTAGTAGAAACGGATTCACTTGCTAGAGACAACTGAGCTTGTAGCAAATACTGTATGCAGAAGGACCATTGTTCTGTCTGGTATTGTTCGATAGTCAGTAATAATCACTAATAAGTATTGTTTCTTATACTGAAGCATATTTATCGATCTATTGTTGCTCGATGTTTTTGTCGAAAATGACATAACGTTTTTATGTAATTTTCTGTCATTTTTTATGTTATTTTTTATGTCATTTTTACATAAAAACGTTATGTCGATTATAGCCCAAGGTCTCAGTGGACTATTTTAAATCACTTACATGTTACCAATTCAAATAATAACTTGGACGTTTTATTTTTGAATTTTCATTAATTGTCAACCTCAATCGTCTTTCACGTCCTATCATTAATCTCCTTTGTATTATCTTCATTCTCATATATACTCTCCCTTATGTTTCTACTGATTTTAGTTTCAACATTTCGATAATTTCGTTAAATTCGATTATGTAAAAATTGTTATTTTTATCAAGTACTTAACCAACACAAAATCGGTTAGGTCAGAATATATTATCATTGGATTGCAACTGAAATACGAGAGTAGTCAGAAAAGCTCTCGGCCTAAAAAATGAAACAAACGAATTTATGATTTCTAGATTATTTTTCAACATAATCTCCCTTAAGACTAATATATTTATTCCAGCGCCATTATCCCATCTCTGTAGTAAGATCTGCAAAATGGCACTCTACAGCTTCAATCACCTCTTGATTTGAAGAAAGACGCTGAGAAGTCAGAGGGAGCCAAATTTGGGGAATAAGGTGGATCGTCCAATAATTCATGGTGCAAATCCCTTAATTTTCCCATTTCCAAAGCATTTTTGTGGGCAGGTGCATTGTCCTGTTGAAAGATGATTTTTTTCTTCAACAAACCGGGTCTTTTCTCACGAATTTTGTGGTCTACTGTGAATAAAAGATCGGAATAATATTCCCCAGTTATTGTTTTACCCTTTTCAAGATAATTAATAAACAAAATGCCTTTAGCATCCCAAAACACCAATGCCCTGACTTATCCTGCTGATGGAACCGACTTTTCTTCTTTGGCGCTCAACAACCGGCTTCTGTCCACTGTTTTGACTGCTGGTTGAATTCTGGTGTGTAATGGTGAATCCAAGTCTCATCCATAGTAATAAATCGACACACAAAAAAATCAGTTTTATTCTTGTTAAAACGCTCCAAGCACTGCTCAGAGAGTTTCATTCGAGTGCGTTTTGATCTGCTGTGAGCAAGCGCGGCACCCATCTTGCGCAATTCTTTTTAATTTGCAATTATTCATGCAGAATGTATCCTAAACGTTCTTTTGAAATGCCCATGGTCTCATCCATTTCATGCACTTTGACTCTCCGGTCATCCAATACCATATCGTGCACTTGATCAATGATTTCTGGTTTGTTTACACTCTTTTGGACGTCCTTCACGTGGGTCATCTTCAGGGCTGGTACGACCACGTTTAAACTTGTCAGCCCATTACTTAATCGTTGAAAACGAAGGAGAAAAGTGCCCATAAACTTTTATGAACTTCGAATGAATTTCTTTTGGCGTTCATCCTTCTTTTACAAAGAATTTTATAACGGCACGATACTCAATTTTATCCATTTCAAGGGATACACACAACACTTTTGCTTCAGACAGCTTTATGAAACAAACTACTGGATAGAATGACTTGCAATTTCACATGGATGCTTACGACAGATTTACCAACTTAGAAAAATAACTTGCCGATAGTGTTGTCATCTGTGGTCGAGGCCAAGAACGTTTTAAATCACCCTCGTATAATACTACATTTAAAAAACCCTAACAACGGTGTACTGTGTAGGAGAATAATTGTTTGTGCCAAGAAAGTTTCAACACAATAATTCAGTTCATATATTTTACTACCTTCCTACGGTGTGTGTGGATGAGCTGGATTGGGTTGAATTCCATTGTTCTTGGTTTATTCTCCCAGAATTAGTAACCACCCATTTTTATCTGCCGACATGAAACATTTACTCATCTTAATCTGTTAAGTTTCCCTTCAGTATCGAAGCATCCTCTTCATCTGTACGACTTACCGCATCTTGCCCGTTATTCTTAATACCCCCCCCCAATTTTAAGTTTTATTCAAATTTCAAATGATGTTAATTTTAACATCTAGAACAAGTGAGTTTCAATACAGTTCGGTGTTGCGTCAATTGTTTTTAACTCATCGATGATGCAGATCGTGAAATTGAACTGTTTATCAAATATCAAACTCATTTACAAAAAGTAAATGAGTTTGATAAACAGCGCTTGCTTTTAACGAGATAAGATTTCCTTATAATGTTACATCTGAAATATCTCTGTAATCTTAACACAGCCCCTTATTTTACCCGCTACATAGTAACGAAATTACATTCGCCCTTCTGCACTCGACTGAAGAGAACTGCCTCGCCCGAGTCTCGGTTACTTCGGTTCTTGGCAGATCTCCAAGTTCATTCGCAGTTGTAAGTAAAAAGATTAAAAATATCTCTAATTCGACGATGGGTTATTTATGTTGAACTTTAATTTCAAAGCATGAAGAGCATTGAATTTCCTTCGAGTGTGGGCAAAAGCTCAAAATTGGCAAGCAGTGGAGAGAGGAAAACTGAAGAACGGAAATAAATATCGTCTCCAGGAGAGGAAATGAAACAGCAGTGTGTGTTCAAGCCTAAACGCTCTGTACCGATGGAATACGGTGGTAGGCCTGAACAAGCTTCCATACGAGACCGTCTAACTTACCTTGAAAAGAAAGCCCTTTTAAAGATTACGCTAGCCCTAGACGGGGTTCGAACCTCGATCTTTTCACACAAACGGCAACGTCGAAACCGACTCAGTGCTAGAGATAACGCAGAACTATAATGAAATCAGTAATATACAATATACTGAGGGTGGAGATCGTTGCATAACTGAAACTTCAGCAGGTGGAACACCCTCCATCAATAATGTCATGAACTTCTGGAAATACGGAAAGAAAGTAACGAAAAGGGTGCTCCATAACACTGCATCGATCACACCTTACAGTTTCTATCATCTTCAACTGTGGTTCCAACTCATTCTTGAGAGAGGCTCCATTTGGTTAAAATACGAGCCCGTCAGTCGACTGTAAAGCGGTTGAATTTGATGCAAATGTGAATCCGGTCAACGAAACAAAATGTACATTTGCAGTAATTTAATAGCGTGGGAGTGCTAAGGTGTAGATAGTCCGGAAAACAGCTCCTCTTACTACCAAACTGAATTTATTGGAGCCCTGAAGAGGGTTCGTAAAAGTCGTCCCTGGTGGTCTCACACAGGATTGACCCACCACCTTTCTGAAGTCGCAATGCCACCTTGAGGCTCCAACCGACAGTGTTGGGCTGATACGCCAACTGCTCGGCCAAACAGGCCGAGAGATAAAACATCTTGATTTTTTTAGTTATCTTGATATAGGTTTGTAATCCGCATATTAAATGTATCATGTGTCCACCGTTCCTTATCCTTGAGAAGTCTTAAGAAGGAAAACTGCACAAATGAGAATTTGAAACTTAATTTTGTGGTTTTACATTCGATTTCTTTAAACGTTCAAAGCCAGAGATTCACCAGCATCACCGACTTTGAACTCTGAAAAGGGCATCCATAAATTCCAATCCAGGTTGAATTCAACTGGAAAGGAGGGCATCCAGATTACACACACATTGCAATGGATATTAAACTGATGTGAATATTTTGCGCGTGCTGTTCGCCTAAAATTCGAATCATTGAGTGTAAGTGAACTGCAAAGTTCAATCAGGGTGTGAAATGTTTAAAGGTATAACGTAACCTTAAGAATCCTTTGTGTAATTTTACTGGAAATTCCATACGACAAGAAGAATAACTTGGGTCGTTCCAGTTGGCAGAACATGCGTAACCGCAATGGTAGCCCTAATGGATTGGGAAAATGATTGTCTTCTCCAACTATTAATAAGATTCGTATATTTAGAGTTCTGAAAGATTTCATAATTTCCATTAACGAGAAGAAAAAACAACAACCAGAAAACATTTCATTTGGCGTCAAGGCGGAATATGGAATATCCTCGTTTTAGTTTAATCCAGTACAACTTAACGCTTGTATTATATTGGCTTACTTAAATTACTTTACCTGAAACTGCATTTAATGGAACAATTCATTGTGTCAATCATGCAGAATATCGTATTTTATGCCATTTTCACTTTGCGGTTTTTAACTGTTTTTGAATCAAAGAAATTTGTTTGAGGAGAAGAAGCAGAAATAACAGAATCACATTCTGTGGGAAGAATGACCCCCAACTGAACAAAATCTATAGAGCATTTGTTCTCCGAATGGATATTCAGCACAGATATAGAAACATGGATCCGGAATCCTGTTATGATGATGATAATGATGCAGGAATTATAACAACTGAATCTCATTGGCTTCCATTTGTTTCACTCTCGAATCGCTGATGACCACAAGTGTTATGCGGAAAGACCATCTTTACAGGGGAACCAGTTAGATTAGGTTACTGATCTCAGAGGGAAGGCGCAAGGTGACAATCCCAGATAATACAGTTTGTCCCACACCCACAAAACAGACAAGCCGACCAGTAGAACATCGTCAATTAACAGACAAACAATTTGGTCTGCGGCCTGTTTGACCGTCCAAACTAATAAGCTGCAGGCTCGAATTCCCCGCATGTGCCATTGATGTTTGTTTTATTAATTCAGTGTGGGAAAGTAGTTATATTACGTCATACCAAACACCAATAATTATTTTTTTATTTCTTATTGTTTTTGTGCAATATGGACATCGATCTCCGTTTCTTTGTACTAATTGTGATTTTTTACTAATTTCTGATTAAACGGAAATAAAAAATAATAATTTTGATTTCTGTATTTTAAATATGAATTAGAAATAAATTGCAGAATTATTTGCCTTTTTCATTCTTTCTTGTTCTCTCATGAAATATAATCTCAATCTTCCTTAATTACAGCTTTTCTGTAATTATTATCGCAAATGTAATTTTTCCTAGTATATCTTTGAGGGCTTTTAAAAAAAATAATAATAGAAATAATTCAAAGAAAAAATGTATCTCGTTCAGGATGAAAATTACAGTATTTTTTTAATTAAAAAATTTAGAAGTTTTCTTAATACACCGTTTATAAACTGATCCAAAAGGAGAATAAATATGGAATTGCTGTGTCGTCAATCTTGCTAATTGATCCATTTATGTTGGTTAGTTGGATCTATTCTTATTTCTTTAAATTCCGTTTTTAATTTTGTTAGACGCTGATTGATACTAATCTCATTATAAGGAAATTTATATTATACTGCGCCACTCTATATCCAGATTAGTCTATATAATACAGAGGAATCACTCATGAACTAACTTTTGCAACCTCATTTTATACAGGCCGAGGTTAATATTATCATTCAAGGCTTCCGCAAGGTTCGAATCAGTTTTATGAGCGGTGCAATGAAGAAAAATCAGGCAAACAACAAATGAATTAAATAAAATAAACATTTAATACAGGGTTATAGAAGATGTACATTTAAGCATAATTTTCTAAGCAAGATAATCTAATTGAACAATATTCAAAAGATCTCTGAGACACTAGTAGCCTCTCGGTTTGGTTTAAAGATTGAAGTTAAATTTACTCATCTTATTCTCCAACGCTTCAATACTATTATCACAGCTTGTCTCTATTCAATGAGATAATTCATTTCTTTTATACATCGACTTAGTTCAAATACTCATAACAAACATTAAACATCCAACTGTCAATTTTACATTCTTCTGAATAATTGAAAATGATTCACACAGTTCAATGTTCCACGATTTTACAGTAATTATTCTTCAGGTAGAATTTTCTAATTTTCTCTTAGTCAACAATCACTTAATTCAATTATGAGGCCAGTTATCATTTCAAGGGGGGGGAACACTTTAAAGCTCCATACTTCGGCTATTTTTAGTAGAATGCCACAGTTAATGTTAAGATATATCAGGCGGAGCTAACTTTTACTTCTTCACACAAAATACAAAAAGGACTGCTCTTACTAGGTTACACCTTTTACACACTGGATTCACTACAGGCACACTTAAAACTGTAGTTAACTATCACTCTGAAGTAACACTATTCAAAAGAAATCTTCACTATAATAAATGAAATATTAAACAGAGTTTCACAAGTCATGACGCACTCGTTTTAGGTAATCCACTTATTCCTTATTTTCTTCTATGCCTGCATTAAATGCAGCTTTGCGCTATTCTTCCTCAAAACAATTGGAATCCGTCGTAATTTTAGAATTTCGTAGAAATATTCCGAAGTGCCTATTAATTTCGCGGTCCTTCCTTAACACGTTCATTGCCAATCACGCGATATCGCGCGATGCGAGTCCTCACCAAACGGCCGATCACGAGTTATCGCGTTGACGTCGCTAACTAAATAAAAAAATAAAAAAAAAAATTGGCCACCACTCGAAATTCCAATTTTCAGCTTGGCAATGAAAGTGTTAATCGATTTACCGCATCTCCCAAATCCCCTTACTGCCACCCGTTACTTCCTTCTTGCCCTCCTGAACGCTTCTCCCTTTCTTTTCTTACCATTAACATTACTGACAGGATGGGTGAAGCACTAGTGCTTTTCATATTCCCCTTTATCTGTAATGAGAGTTGTTTGTGAACAGTTAAGCTCGCCTTTTGAGGGCAGTTGTGTTAGCTATGATCAGTTGAGAGAAGAATAGCCTTCGGTCTTTTGTGTTTGTAGTAATCAGTCTCATTGTAATTGACAGCTTCTACGATTAGTGGGTTTGAATGTGAACTTGACTTCACGAAGAATATTTCTGCAAGATCACGAAGAAGGGAGGAGATGTATGGAATGCCGGTTTCTCGGTGAATCTGCGAATCTCTGATGAACCACGGTGCATCCAGGATCATCCTAAGGCATTTGGTTTGGATTCTCTGTAATTTAGAAATCTTTGATCTTGAAGTGTGACTCCATGCTGGTGAGGCGTAGGTAATGAGTGGACGTATTACCATCCGGTAAAGAAGCAATTTATTATGTAGGTTCAATTTGCTATTTGCTCTTGCGGTTGATCAATGGGTAGAGCTGTGCTATTACTTTGGAAGATTTGGAGCCAATTAGATTGATGTGCTTGTTAAAAAGGAGTTTCTTATCCATTAATATCCTGATTTCCATGGGATCTTATGCCAGATGACCAGAGAGCAGGACGTCTTCTTTGTTGCACACCTTTCTTCTTGAAAACAACATGGCTGAGTTTTTGAGGAGATTCACCTGAATCCTCCGGTTGGTGAACCAGTTTGCTAGCTCATTGATACTTCCTTGGAGTCTAGTGATTGCTAGGCGAGGGCTGAGCGATCTAGCCAGAATAGCTGCGTCGTCGGCATAAACGGCCGTAGTAGCTGTTCTTGAATTGAGAGGAATATCTGCCATGTAAGTTGTGAAAAGTATTGGGGCCAAAAGAGAACCCTGAGGTATTCCCGCTAGGATTTTGCGCCTTGATGACACAATTCCGTTGAGTTTTACTTGCATATATCTTTCATTAATATATGAGTTTCCCTAGTTTAATTGGGATATTGTTTTCAATTAGTTTGAAGATACGGCCTTGGCAACATCAAAAAATACAGCAGCAGTGTGAAGGTTCCAGTTAAAACCATGAGTGATATGTTCTGTTATCCGGTGAATTTGTTGCACCGTGTTGTGAGCTTTGCGAAACCCAAATTGTTCATTTGGGATTATTTTCTGTTTGTCCACTGCTGATTGTAGTCTTGATAGGATGCCCTTTTCTATTACTTTGCCAAGACAGGAAAGAAGACTGATGGGCCTGTAGCTTTGGGGAAGTTGTGGGTTATTACCATGCCTTTTTAGAGGTATAATGACCGCCATTTTCCAATCTGTGGGAAAGTACTGGAATCTTAAAATGGAATTGGTAATATTAACTAGATGAATTATGGCTTTCCGTCGGAGTAGCTTTATTATTCTATTGGTAATACCGTCAGGGCCAGGAGCCTTTTTATTCTTCAGGTGGGAAATAATATTTATTATTTCTGTTGGAGATGTGGGGTTGATGGTTTCTGAATCATCCTTAGGCTCTCCCTTTCATACTTTCGTTTTCCAATTAAAATCCGTTCATTCTTCCCGCCAAAATCCGGTTCTAGCCAGTTCAACTTACATCTACCCTTCTCTGCATATACATTGCCTATTCACGTTCTAAACACGCGATGACTAAAAACAAGCTCCGTTTCTCCTTCAGCAGCCAATCAAATTCAATCAGAAGAATTATTGAAATATGATAAATACTAATTCTTATAATATATTTGCACAGCTTCTTATAATTTTAACACAGGAATAAATAAAAATAAATTGAAAGACATTTTAACACAGAGTTCTTACATTACTAATACGCATCTAAAAATTATATAATTAAACAATAATAAAGAAACTCAAAGTAATTATATGAATATTAATTTACAAGCAAGAGATTAACATAAAATACTATTTACAAGTCTTGCTTAAGTTATGGCAGATTATGTTAAATATGAATGAAGAGTTCTAATTCCCAAATATCTTCATTCACAATTTAACAGAATGAAAGTTTTTCAGGGAAATATTAAACGCTTTCGTTAACGTTATCAGAAAATCTTTTTTTTTCTTTTAAACTTGCGACAATGTCTTTTATGATGTGTATGTGACAATCGTTGCTTTACACAGGACCACCATCCTTGTTACGTCAAAGATAACGGCAACCAGGTGACTATAACGAAGAACATATCCAGGTATAAAATCAGACTGAAGAGATTATTCTAAAAGTTAACAATAATTTGAATTTGTTCTTCCCTTCCACAGATCGTTGTTTAGCGAGTCACGAAAGCCCCGTCTCCCCCCCCCCCAACACTGTAATCATAAAAACTTTGGCGACAACATTTTCCAAAGAAACTCATGTTACTTTGTTTCATTTCGTGTCAGGTATTTGTGCTGTGACACTCCATGAAGGATTTTTCGTTGTGGTCTTTCCAGAATTACCTCACAGTGCGCCCTCAGATGGACTTGTGCATCCTTCCTTCGTGAAATGTAACATTTCCCGATGAAGTGCCATTATTGCATCGTAATCATAATAGCTTGAGGTATCTTGTTTTTCTTTTCTCGATGCGATTATTCCCATTAAAACACTGTCGAATCAAACACGCTTTGCTAATATCATAATTCTGCGTTTCTAATCACTATAATTGTTCCATCTTGTTGTAGTTCTAAAGAATGATGACAGGTGGCACTCGTATGTGTCCAACGGAGACTTAGTTAAATTTAGACGGGAATGTTTATACTAGGAGTCTCAAACTCAAACGCAGCAAAGGACCAATCATTCACATGTACATGAGACGCGGGCCGTATTCAATATTACGTGTGAACCAAAACGAACAAAAAAAAAGAAAAAGAAAAGCTCTAAAAAAGGCCCTTTTGTTGCCGCGTCTTTACGAATTACCTAAACAGTTATACCACCACTTAAAATTTCAATTTATAACCATTTTTATTTTTAAATTTTAAAAATGTACCAAGTTCAGAAAATATAAGTTAAATGATATTTTATTCGTACTTCAAGAAAATTATTTAAAAACATAATTTTGACTTATAAAATTAAGATTTTTATCTATGAAGTATTGCATTTAGTCTAGAATCTTTTATCCGTGAGCGGAACTTTGACTTATTAAGTTTCATAATTGAAAATAATTGCTCATATGCATAGATGCTTCCAAAGATGGACAACATTTTTGAACAATAAATTTTACATTTGGGATATTTACTGCCGAGGTATTTATAAAAATTTGATATACAACTTGGTTCATTATTGTATTGCACTGGAGTTCAATTACTTCCATTTGCAATTCTTCGTCAATATTTTCAATATTAATTAAAAAAAAGGTGAACGAAATAATAATAATTCATTTTCAAACTGGTTCAAATCAGAAATTCTTTTTTTCAAATTTAATTCTTCAATTTTAGGAATGTACTATTCCGCATTATTATAATTTCGAGAAATCGATTTAAGTGTAGGAAAGTGGGCTAAATTATTCTTTGCCAACTGGGTTTGCCAAAGATAGAGTTTTGATAGAAATGATTTATTGAATCATACATATGACTTATCAACTGTTTACTTATGACTCATCAGAAGTGTTTAAGTGGCTTATGTCAGCTGAAAAAGGCCCAAGTCTTTGCACCAATCTTCATCGGTGAGCTGAGGAATCAATTTTCCTCTGGATGAAGTAAAAATGTCAATTTTTTTTAAGGGTTAAAAAAAATCTTTTTAAAACTACGCCACGACTAATCCACCTGACGTCCGTATAATATAGCAAACTGCTGTATTGTGAATACAATTCCTCCAACAAAGCACTGAATTGTCGATGATTCAAGGCGTGAGAGCGTATCCAGTTTACTGGTTTAATTACTACACTCATGACGTATTCCATCTTTAGTTTTTTTTAGCACAAAGTGACTCCTGGTGTATTATGCAATGAAACGATTTAAGTGTTTTGTCCTTGCACAACATTTCCTTTTTCATTTTAAGTTTTGTAACAAGTCCGACGTTAACACCAACTATAGCAGGAGCCCCATCTGTAGTCACACTTACTAATTATGACCAGTCCGCGTGAACATTTTCAAGACTTTCTCAATACACAAATATAAGTCATTTTCTGTCGTTGTTCCTGACAGAGGCACTATATCCAATAGTTCTTCAGTCACATTCATATTGTCATCAACGTCACAAATAAATATCGCTAACCCCTAAGTATTAATATTGTCTGCACATTCGTCAACTGCAATGGAAAACGCTGCAAAACTCTATTTTTTCATGCAATATATCTTGGACGTTCTCTGCTATATTTTCAACACGCTCCGCAACTGTATTTCCTGATAGGCTTATACTTTGAAATGATTACCTTTTTTTCCGGACATATGATTTCGACTGCACTTAAAATACAATTTTTAATAAATTCTCTATCAGTAAAAGGTTTCGAAGCCCGAGCAATTTTTTCACTTATGACGTAACTACATTTAACAGCAGCATCACTTATTGTGATGACATTCTAAAATATCTTCTGTTGAAACTACAATTCATTTTTTAAATCTTTAAGTTTGTCATCATGCACGTTTTTTGTATATTTATCACAGTTCTTATGGTTTGTTTCATAATGGCGTTTAGGTTATATTCTTTCTCCACGGCGACACTTTGTCTACATATCAAACATGTTGGAATATTTTTTACTTCCACAAAGAAATATACTTTCTCCCATTTTTCTTGAATCGTTCCGCCTTCTTCATCTATTTTCCTTTTTTTAACTTTAAATTCAGACATTGTGATGGGAAAAAATAAGTTATCGAAGTAACTTTTTATTAACACACTATCATATTGCAATGGTAATCTGAAAGTGTCCGCGCGGTTAGTCTAGTCGCTGTGCGCTTTGCAACCACATGCCTGGGGAAGGGGAGTGTCCTAGGTTCGAATCCCGTCGAAGATGTGAGGAGCTTAAGGATCTTCGTCAGCCATAGCCAAGTTAGCCGGTATTGGGCGTGGACAGCAAGGTTTTCCCCAGTTATCCTGAACATATAGATGAAGACAGAAGAGGAGTTGGGCGCCATCTGTCTTAATTCACCGCCCATTAGACATTCAAGGCTCAGCCATGAATGACCCAACGGTCCATTAAGGACTACGGGAGAGGATGATAGGATAGGAACCTGTAACTTACTGACATTGTATCACGTGGCTTAAAATGGCAGCGTGACAAGTAACTTCCATTCAGAGTTGCCAACCTTTGATGATAGAAACGTGGTACAAAGACTTGTAGTAATAAGTTTTACTATTGTGTAAAGCTGTCATAAAATATTTAGAAGTTTGATTTTTTTTTTTGTTTTAATCCTCGCAGGATGTTAGAAACGCTGATTTTTAGAAAAAGAAATCATTAAGGTCGCGGGCTGTATCCGGCCCTCCAGTTGGCGACCCCTGGTTTATACCATCCTCAGTGTTGGCAAAATGTCATCACTGCGTTAAAATAATTAGCAGGGGGAAATCCAAATACTGATCTCATTCAAAATGTTTCTTTCAATACAGCTTTAAAATAACTTGATGGACTCTTTGTGGTTCGTAAAGTAAATTATTACTTTCCTTTCTTCGTTGGTTGGTCAGAAATATGCTTGCTTTAGACGTTTTAGTGTATTTATGTTTGAGCATCTCCTCGGAAACAAGTTTTATATTTTTGCATGTTTATGTTAAAATATGACATTTCAAAATAATTATATTTAAAAATTCACAATACTAAGGTTAATCTGCATATGGAGGATACTAATCTTAATTTGTATTATTTCAAGTTGTTTTGGTCATAAAATGTATCGTCGCTAAGTAAGGATATTATTTAGTTTCGCAAAATAAAATTAATTCCTCCAACAAATTTCATTTAAATTTGTCAAAGTAGTTCTCTTTGATTCAATTCTATCTCGCGTTGCACAGTTCAGAAAAATAAAAATTATCATACTAAAGAAAGTATCTTACTTTTCCTTTACACAAGTGAATAATCGGTAAATATTTTAAACATTTTGGCTACTTGTATACGTGGAAAGCGTACTACGCATAATAATTGCTTATTATGCAGAAATGCAAGGCACTTTCATAGCATTTTTTACGAAAAGGGTTTTTCAATTTAAAGCTGCAATAACAACACAAAGTAACGCCGATTAACAACTTAAAATAGGCATTTACAATTGACACAGATGTCTCAGCTGGTTAGAGCTAGACATGCTAATATACTACCGAGAACCTAATTACTTCTAAATGGTGTATTAATATTTTACTAAAATATTTTGGAAACCATTAGATATACAAGAGATTTTAAATAATCGGAAATTAAATTATACCTAACAAACCCAGACGGTATTCCACCCAATGGATGGTGTTGATACAAGTCTATAATCTCACGAAAGTGAATATATTTCAGTACAAGATTTCGACAAGAAAAAAAAAAAGCTCATAATTTTAGCACATCTCAAATGCAAACATTTGTGACCTTTTCCCCGTTATAAATGCGAACATTTCTAGCAAGATGGAACCAAATTGGACGGTAAGTGAGCAGCATAAAAATCCGTCTGCTGCGATTGTGTTACAAGGGGACTTTTCTTTCTTTTTTTTTTTGTGTGTGTATTAATTCGTCAACCCGTAAAAAAATTCAGTAACATATTAAATAAATCTCTCTAGCCTAATAAAATCATTAGCAATTTCATTAATGCGTACAACTCTTTACTTGCATTACCAACGTTGAACATCTACTCACGCGCGCTCCCACTGGCATGCACGTTTCAACAATAAAAATGTCAGCCATTTATTTAAATTTTTGTTTCCTGGATTATGATTAGATCTTCTTTTCTGGATTCTCAGTTTTAACCTAACCGTGTAAACGAACTAAATCCAGTTTTCAAACTACCACTTTTCCGAACAAGAATCGAAGAACAGCCTCGCCATTTCTGGCATTGCTGTAATTATTTTGAACACGCGGCTCTTGTTACACCCTCTCGTACAGAGCAATTCCCATCACTCGAAATCTTGCCAAGGTCTGCAATCTTCAATTCTGAAAACATCCTTGCTCTTCTATTTTCCCGCGATCAAAGCTCGGACAGGAGGGAATTCGATCAAAACAAACGTTCGAAGCCAACTCCCGAATGTTTTCCTATCTCATAGTAACATTAATGGTGCAAGTGACGTTCCGAGTTATTTTTCACTGCATAATTGCTACGATTAATGATAAATGACTTATTTCGATGGCAATCATCCCAAAGGCGAAAGTTAACTGGACGAAAGTACTTTGGTCATATGGCGGATGAAGTGCTGGTTGGGAAGAATATTCCTGTTGGACTTGGATATTTGTGTTTTTATTCTCAGAAAAGAGAGTAAATATTCAAAAAGCGAAAAAAGAATGAGACTAATAGCCAGGGAAAATGGAAAACACCACCTGCCACAGCCATTAATATTCATATCGCCTATTGCAACTCGCATATTTTCTGATGCAAATAGGTTTGTACTCGTTTAAAAGGAAGTCTTGAGATTATTTTTAAATATAATAAGCTTTCCATACTACATAAAATGAAACAATTATAATTATCTACTACCGTTTTGTGACAGCTAACTGGTTAGAATTAGTTAATTGATATTCAAATTATTTCACGCAACTTGTAGACACCGAACTATTATCACGTGCTTCACTTGTTAAGTAAAGAAACATGCGAATCCATAAAGAATGATTTTATTCTGTTGTCGATTTTGAAACTGCAGATAAAGAATTCTACAATCGATAACTATGCAGCCACAATTCATCAGAAATAATAATAAACCAGGTCATATTTTGTTGCAGTTCACTTGCATTTTAGCTTGACGTTTGTCGGTTGCTTATTTGAGCCATTTTCTTGAAGAGATTAGTACGATTCACGATAGCATAGATTTGGTGGCAAGAAGCTCCAGCATAAGCATTTCAGGGATGCAGTTTTTCTGTGTATTTCCTTCGTGTGCTGTCAGAGAATTGTGTTTCCGGGTGAAAAAAACCTTGCAAAATCCTATCGAGTGGTTTATGTCAATGTTGATTGGTCGAATGCATAGAAACCTTCTCTCTTTCATAGCGGAGACCTTGAATCAGCATCATGGAAATCCAGTCACGCGTGCGGCAAACCAGCTTCTCCACGAAGTTTGAGGAACGACAGGTAATAGGAGAGGAGTCCATTAATAATCTCAGACCCAATGAGCTTTGTATCCTGAAAGAAAGAATAACATAATAATAGAGTTGGGATAATTTCATATAAATCTTTAAAAGCTCGAGAAAAAAAAGAAAGAGAATTGTGAGATGCGAACGTGTTCAGAGGTGCTAAAGTGTTCCAGGGCCCCTCGTACTTGTTCGGGCCCTTAAAATTTGTCCTAATTTTACGGAGTCTCGAGCTAGTGCCTCGTGCGTGTGTGCATAAGTACGGCGCTGAATCCATTTCCCTCTCGGCCAACATCTTAATTTATATTTAAATACGCGAAAGAAATAAGCAATTTAAACCGACGCCGTTTTGTTTTGAAAGTTTCATATCGAACGAGATGAGGCTTCGTAAATTATAAGAATTTGATGCTGATTCTAGTTTATCTCGTGAAAAGTATCACTTAACCGAAGAAATTTATTATAAATATTATTTGCTAATCTAAATGTTGTTGTTATTAGTTAATTATTATAAGAATTATTTTTTTATTATGTGACGCGTCCAAAGATACTTCACTCCGCTACACACATCTAACCGTCTCGCGAGATGGACTTTTTCAAAATGAAAAAGTCCATCCCGCGTACAGGATACAACCATCCTTCAGAACATCCGCTGTTTACAGACAAAAAACTACTGTTTGTGATGGGTGGACAAGGAAAATATGGAAAAGGAACGACTTCGATTCCTCTCAACGACGAGAATGGTACTCGGGCGTTTTTCATATCGAAGAAGACAATATGCCGTCATTCTTCTAATGCGAAGTCATTATCTGTTCAATTTGTTTAAATTTTATCGTATCATTTTATTATTTAAAATAAAACCGTTTCATAAACGTCTAATATCCAAGAAGAGATTGAAAGCCGCAGCCTGATGGTTGGAGAGAGCATACGCTAATCACAAAAATATTACTTATTATTTATTTTTTATTTTATTAATAAATAAAATAAGCATGAATTAAAATGCTAAATAAAAGAATTACTTACTAAATAACTTGCATTAATAATTACTTACAATTCGTACGTCAATTATTCGAGGTTCGCTTCTTTAAGACGAGAAATTTTTGAAGATCTTCGAAAGGAGTCCGTCGTTCTCATCTTGAAATTAAGAAGACTTCGAAACTCAGGTTGGGTTGCAGAGAGATAGAAAACAAAGTTAATAAGCTATTAAATAAGATCGTGATCGAGTTGGCAGTAACAAAATGTTGGTTAGTAAATTTAATCAAACTTTCATCTTCTATGTGTCCAGCAGTTCCAATACAAGAGTCTCGAGGGCCCACCAGAAAGAATTAAAAACCTTCGCAAATTCTTCAGAGAGCGGACAAAGTTAAGATTTCTGGCCAACTCGAAAACAGGGAGTGCTGCGTTATTATCAGGCTGTTCCTGATGATGGCAACACCAAATATTCGTGCTAAAAACGGATGCCTAGCAGTAACTCAGAGTTACTGACACCGACAAAACAAAACTCTTCATAATGGATGCCATCACTGTCATAAGTTAAAATGTAATTTAGTTATGGTAAAGATCTACCTGAGATGAATTCTTATATCAATATAGTAGCACCACGGCAAAGTATACAGAATGACACTCAATATGGATACCCCAACAAAAACTACTGAGAGCAGATGGTATGAAAAAAAAAAAGAAAACAGAAACAAAAGCAACATGACCATGGAATCAGCAAAAATAAGATCGTAACCTTAGAAAGTGTTCCACATATAACTGTAGATCAGGAAAAGTGAAGATTTTAGGAGTTTAACACGTGGTGATTGATAGAACGACGGTTTGAAGATTCAAGGGCAAGGTGATCGAAAGTGAAGGGAAAAATTCTGTGTCCATCTATGTAAACACTCGTGGTACCTGTCGAGTTGGGTGATATGCAAATTCCATGTATTTGGTAAATACAACGAACGACCTCTGGTGGTAAACAATAGAACTACTTTTTTCTGAGATATTGCATCGCAGGACACAAAGGAATTGTTGCAAAGGTGCGCATCATTGTGGAATTAGATGGGAGATTAGCTCGAGTTGTTCGCGTGGCTTTGCGCTTCGCAACCATATGCCTGGGGAAGGAGTGTCCTAGGTTCGATTCCCGTCAACGACGTGAGCAGCTCAAGGATCTTCCTCAGCCATAGCCAAGTTAGCCGGTCTTGGGCGTGAAGAGCAGGGTTTTTTCCGCCAGTTTATCTGGTGTTTTGTCATCCCGCAAGCAGGCAAATCGGTCCGAGGACACACACGGATTACAGTCAGGAATACTGACCAGCCATAGGTCTGATTCGTCAGCCTATGTCGGTTCCGGAGCCCGGATAAAATTTGGGGGAACTAGATGGTACCGTGAACTCCTGTGTAAAGGGGTGAACCCTGTGTCATCACACGGAATTTATTTATTTAGCTCGAGTTTTGCGAGAATGTGCAA
Source organism: Typopeltis vanoorti (assembly GCF_054136105.1). Classification (NCBI taxonomy): domain Eukaryota; kingdom Metazoa; phylum Arthropoda; class Arachnida; order Uropygi; family Thelyphonidae; genus Typopeltis; species Typopeltis vanoorti. The sequence goes on along the minus strand of NC_143563.1, from coordinate 115,016,594 downwards.
GAGAACGGGGAATGCCTTTGACTGGGCTGTTTAATTAAAGTCTCTATTCTCGCAGTGTTCCAAGGGAGCGGAAAGAGGGCAAAATAATCCCCTTCCACAAAGTAGGTTCTAAGGCTGCAGTAGAAATTATAGACCAATCAGAATCTCAGGCATGTTTGTAAAAGAAAAATTGATAAAAAAGAGAATTCAAGAATGGATAGATACAAATATGACCAACTATGAGGGTCAACATGGCTTTGTAATGTGTTGTCTTTTTATGAAAGGGTAACAGCTGAAGTGGATAAAGGAAATGGTTACACGATAATGTTGGTGAGTTTTTCAAAAGCATTTCACAGAATACCACATGGAACACTGTTATGCAAATGGGAAGAATACAACACTGGTTAAGTGGATAAGAGTCTGGCTGCTGGACAGATATCAAAAAGGGGTATATGCAGGGGCAGAATCGAGACGAAACCAAGTAAATGGTGGTGTGCCACACGGTTCAGTGCTGGGACGATTGCTGTTTAACTTGTGCATAAATAATATAGGAAATATTCAGTTGTTTGCTGATGATGCGAAATTAGGTAGAGTAATGGTTAAGGAAGCCAGCAAAGGTTGGTCGATTGGTAGAGACTCTGCTACTAATGGCTCACGCAAAAGATTAAGCAAAAGTGACCGCGGTTAGTAGTTGGAAAGGAAATAACCGTTCGATGCTGTTGGCACTCTGCTGAGGACTGGCTATTCTCACAAGGTTAACTCCGGCCTGTACACTCGAGAACAGTTGGGAATATGACAACAATCGTTAATGAAGGTGTGGGGAGCTTGCAGGACGATTCAAATAGGTTGCCGCTATGGGCAAAAGATAAAGGGTATCAATTTAATGTGGTTAAATGTAAAGTTATGCACTTTGAGATAAATAGATGACAAGCTGTGTATCACATTGATGGCAATGGACTCCAGGAAATAGATGAAGCTGGACATTTAGGGTTGGTGGTAGACAGAGACTTCGAGTTTAGATAACTAAAGTAGTGCTTTAGTCTCTAAAGCTAAAGATGGAAGCACAGGTCATCAATTTGAAGAGTTGCTCGCAGTGGATGCCCACCATTCTCATCGAACGCGACCGTAGGCTGCTGCGATAATATGTAAAATCCGCGATTAGTCTGGCGGACACATTGAATGCCGGGTTCTGAAAATAGACTGAAGCACATTTCTGCACTAAAACATTCAGAACCGAGGCTTTCAACATAGGTGTCGATTGTAGGACCACAATATGCAAGCCCCACATTACAGAAACCAACATGCAGTGTCGTCATCGTTGATGCAAAGAGCATGAACAGTGGGACGTGGAAGCTCGTAAAGCGGTGTTATAAAGTGATAAAGTAGTGCATCGGATTACTTGGCTAGTAAAGAACATATTAACAGGAGAGATAAGGAAGTTGCAGTTCCTATTTATAAGGCCTTGATATGCCCACATCTGGATTACTGTGCTCGGGTCTAATCCGCTGGGTTTCTTTGGGATGTAGAAGATGTTGAGAGGAATGAGAAGTGACCTGTGGAATGTTCCATATGAGGATAGACTGAATGTGTGTGGATTGAAGATGTTCGTTGTAAGGAGAAAAAGAGAGGATAAGATAGAAACATGTAAATTGCTTGCAGGGTTCTATAAGATAGATACAGTGGAAATGTGTCAACTTTTGGCTAGCGGGACTAGGACAAGGGTTAATCCCTGGAAGTGAAATAAAGGTGTGGTCAGAAGGGGTGTTGAGGCCTAGATTTCCTGCCTGGACAGTGGGAAAGGGGTGAAATTGGTTGCCAGAGTCACCATAGAGTGATTTAACTTTAAAAAAAGAAGAGATCAAAGAAATGAATGATAGAATGCGCGGATAGACTAAGTCTCCCACGATTAGTTTTCGGATTACATAGAGGTCACCGCAAAATAATAATAATAAATAAATAAAAACACCAAAATAATAAGGTAAATACGTATAAGTATTTAACACAGACCGAAATAAGAATATTTATTCTTATATAGTAAATAAAACAAGCACCCTCTTCACCATTTAGACTAAAATCGGTTCAAACGAGCAATGTCATCGATTAAATAGCTTAATTTAAATATTATATAAAAAACTTACATGATATCATAAATCAAAAACAAAAGACACTAACCCTATGCAATAATACAAAATACCTTCATCTCGAGAATTTACTTAATTAGTACCAAAAAATCAAGAATGTTTAGCATATAAAGTGCTACAATGCCAAGAAACGTTTACTAGACACCTTATACTAATTAAATGAGTGTACTTAGCTTACGACCTTTGTATGTATATACACACTTTAGATAAGAATACCGACATATCCTTACCATTAGAGACGTTATATTCATTACTTATACAATGCTACGATATCAAGAAACGTTTGCAAGACACCTTATACTATTTAAGTGAGTGTAGTTAGGTTACGACCTCTGCATGTATATACACACTTTAGATAAGAATAACGAAATATCTTTATCTTTAGAGACGTTATAATCGTTACATATACTATTTGGGGGGGGGGGGTGGGGGGGGGGGGGGGTGGGGGGGGGGGGGGGTGGGGGGGGGGGGGGGTGGGGGGGGGGGGGGGTGGGGGGGGGGGGGGGTGGGGGGGGGGGGGGGTGGGGGGGGGGGGGGGTGGGGGGGGGGGGGGGTGGGGGGGGGGGGGGGTGGGGGGGGGGGGGGGTGGGGGGGGGGGGGGGTGGGGGGGGGGGGGGGTGGGGGGGGGGGGGGGTGGGGGGGGGGGGGGGTGGGGGGGGGGGGGGGTGGGGGGGGGGGGGGGTGGGGGGGGGGGGGGGTGGGGGGGGGGGGGGGTGGGGGGGGGGGGGGGTGGGGGGGGGGGGGGGTGGGGGGGGGGGGGGGTGGGGGGGGGGGGGGGTGGGGGGGGGGGGGGGTGGGGGGGGGGGGGGGTGGGGGGGGGGGGGGGTGGGGGGGGGGGGGGGTGGGGGGGGGGGGGGGTGGGGGGGGGGGGGGGTGGGGGGGGGGGGGGGTGGGGGGGGGGGGGGGTGGGGGGGTTTGTATAATACCTTTTATTAATTATTTGAGTATGTTTGTAATTTGTTGCTATTTTATGTCTATATATATGCACTCATGATAACATTTATCCAAAAATTCTTTCCCTTTTTAGATGTCATATTTTTTTTATTTGTTACGATCCTTCGTTAACTCCTGTTTATCAATTCACGCTTTGTTCTAAATTGTGTTCTTTGCCTTTCCTTCTGCTTTTATAAGGACATATTCACTGAATTTATCATCATGTTGTTTCTGTTAGTTTGATGTCTCCTTCAGTAGCAACTCTCTCATCATAGCAACGATTCTTTATCCTTTCAGTGTTTTCGAAATTATCATTTTCAGATTTTTTTACTTTTTTGAAGCAGCTTAATCTACTGATGCCTGGGGATTTATCTTTTTGTTTCGGTTGTGTTTTCTCATTTTCCGTGTTGTCGTCATAGAAATTGAACTTCGTTTACTTTTGCCATTCTATTAATAGTGATATTAAATGAATTGCAAAATTCCTTTAATATCACATGGTGATTTAGACTCCTTCCTACGAGGTCTTGAAATTCTTTGTATGTGTGGTGTGTATTTGTTATTAATGTGGCAGTTATAAGCTACCTATGCTGACTTTTTTCCCATTAAAATGTGTCGGGAAAATATATATCACTTGAAAATTTTATAAACTTGAACGTCTTGTAGTATTACGGTTTTCAAAACGTATGCATGTTTATGAATGCAGTTGAGATTGTTTACTGACAACGCTGTTTGGATTTCAATTTGATTTTGTTTCGAGGTCATCGCCCCATATGTGATTAGCCCTTATTAAATTTGTGTTTTTAATCGAATATGATAAACTAATAGAAGCACTTAAATGTGGCCAAAGAGCATTCTTAACTCCTGACAAATAAACGAATCAATTCTACCTAAACTGCATTTGATGAACAACAAAATGCGGTCTCGCATTTCCAACTAACGAAGTATTAGTTGTTAATATCCTCAAGTATCTTTTAAAGTATTTTGAAATATCTTAGTGTACTTACCGTGTGTCGAATACCGCAGAACCCGCCGCCTTCTTATTTCGATACAAATAAGGACGTTGCTTCGATTGTCACTTTTACTTCTTTCTCATTTTCTTTTAGGAAGACCTAAGAAATTGTTGAATGCGTTCGTATTAATTAGAACTGTGTTCAAAATAATTGCAATGATCAGGAATAATATTTCATATTATTTTTATATCATGAACGTTGAACTATTTCTGTTGTTATTTCAACTTCGCAGGATCTCTTTCTGTTTCTGTACCTTTAAGTGCCTTAATTCTCTCCGCCTCCTTTTGAATCTTATTGATTCAAAAGATTACATTTCTGTAAGCTGATTCAAACGAGGCTGAGTTAATCAGGCTTTGGGTTGAGTAGTAAGTTAATAAAAGTATCTGTAAAATAATGAAAGTTTGTTCAATTTCTTCGTTATATTTTTGATTAGCTTGCTCGTGTAACCACAACAGTCCATTTTTCCCTTCAGAACCGATTATTTCCGTGTAACGAATTCCTTGTTAACTCGCTTAATGTTTATGGTTACACTGAAGTCACTTGACGTTTTAATTACCGTTATTTCTAGTAACATATTATAATCTGTTGGACAATTAAAATCAGTTGGTCTGTAGAAACAAAAATAATTAAATATTCATATTTTTTTACAAAACAAGACCGTATCGCATCATATTAAGTAGATCCATTGATTCATCTCCTTTTTCTGTGGAAACAAGAAATAATTCGAGTATATACTATAATTAAAGCTATCTATTTAGGAAAGTTTATTTATTAGCGCGAATATTTAAATAATGCAAAATTATATCGTAATTTTGTAAGCCAAGCTCGATATTCTTGGTTAATTTTAAACGGTTCTATTATTTCATAAGCTAAAGTAAGGAATAACATCGAAAACTCACTTGTTAGCCACTTTATACCTCGAAAGCGCTTAATCCTGAAGAATTAAATAGGAGTTTTAAGTTGTAGTAGAAACAGATTCACTTGCTAGAGACAACTGAGCTTGTAGCAAATACTGTGTGCAGAAGGGCCATTGTTCTGTTCTGGTATTGTCCGATAGTCAGTAACAATCACTAATAAGTATTGTTTCTTATACTGAAGCATATTTAACGATCTATTGTTGCAGTATAACTTCTTCGGAAATATGCATTTTGTTGCTAATGCAATAACGTTTTAATTTATAGACTAACGTCTCAGTGGAATATTTTAAATCACTAATACGTTATTAAATCAAATAATATATTGGACGTTTTATTTTTGAATTTTCATTAATTGTCGTCCTCAGTCGTCTTTCAGGTCCTATCGTTAATCTCTGTTGTATTATCTTCATTTTCAAGCGTATATTATTTCGCATGTTTTTTTACTGATTTTACTTCCAATATTTTGATGATTTCGTTAAATTCGATGTTGTAAAAATTGTAATTTTTATGATATACTTAACGAGTACAAAATCGGATAGGTCAGAAATGTACTAACATTGGATTGCAACTGAAATATTGTACTTTTTAAAAAAAAACTAACAATATTTCAATCACTGTACAAGAGAATAATTGTGTTTGTTCCGACAACGTTTCTGCAAATCAACACAGCAATTTAGTTCGCATATTTTGCTATCTTACTATGGTGTGTGTGTGCGCGCGCGCGCGCACGCGTGTGGATGATCTCATATTGTGCAGTTTTGATATTCCGTCTTCCTTTTCTTCGATTCTTCTTCGTGTATTCTCCCAGAATTCGTAACCACCTTTGATTTTTATCAAACGACATCAACCATTTTCACATTTTAATCTGCTAAGTTGCTGCAGACGTTGCCTTGAGTAACGAAGTATCCCATTCACTACATGACGTACCACATCTTGCCTATTAATCTTAATTCCGTCCCAAATTCAAGATTTGTTTAAATTTCAAATGATTTTAATTTCAGCATCTAGAACAAGTGAGTTTCCAGGCGGTTTGGTATTGGTTCATTTGTTTTTTTTTAAGTCATTTTGATGATGCAGAAATTAAAAGAGTGGATGGCCTAGCAGATTCAATCAATTCTCTTGGTTCTTCTCGCCTTTTATGTTCAATTCTACTCCTTCTCTCCCTTAAATGTTTTTCACTTCACAATTCCAGATTTGTTTCATCCAAAAGAGAAGTTGTTTCCTATCTTAGTCGTAACAGTATTACAAAAAGTAAATGAGTTTGATAAACAGCTCTCCCTTTTACCGAGATCGAAATTTCTTTATAATTTTACATCCGATTCTCATTTTCACATCCCATTATTTCACCAGTTGCACAGTGAAGAAATTACATTCGCACTTCTGCACTCAACGGAGTCTCGCGTACTTTCGTTCTTGGCAGATATTCTCCGAGTTCATTCGGAGTTATTAGTAAACGGATTATTCTCTAAAATACCTCTAATCCGACGATGGATTATTTATGTTGAACTGCGTTAAAGTTCAAAACGTGAAGAATTCAAGAGAATTAAATTTCCTTCTGGTGTGGGTAAAAGATCTAAATTGGCAAGCAGTGAGGAGAGAAGCGTACCCTGAAGAGCGAGAATAAATATCGTCGCCGTCTCCCTGAGAGCGAATGGAATAGCAGTCTGTGTTCAGGCCTAAACGCTGTGTACCGATAGAATACGATGGTTAGGCTTGAACATATTTCTGTATGAAACCGCCTAACTCACCTTTAAATGGAAGCCCTTGTAAAAGTTATTCTAGCCTACACTCCATTTGAACCTCGATCTTTTCACGCAAACGGCAACGTCGAAACCAACTGTATTAAGGGGATAACGCAGAATTCTACGGAATGAATTCGGTGATGTATACTGAGAGTTCGGCTTATTGAATAACTGAAAATTTAACAGTTGGAACACTCTCTGTCAAAGATGTCATGAACTTATTGAAATACAGAAAGAAAGTAACGAAAAGGGCGGTCCATGACACCCCGTCGATCAGGTCTTGCAATTCCTAGCATCTAGAACTGTGGTTCAAACTCATTCCTGCGAGAGGCTCCATTTGGTACAAATACGAGCACGTCAGTCGACAGTAAAGCGGTTGAGTTTGTTGCAAATGGGAACTGAATTCCGTCAACGAAACAAAATGTAAATTTGTAGTAATTTAATTAGCGTGGGTGAGCTGAGATGTAGATATTCCGGAAACCAGCTCCTCTAACGACCAAACTGAATTTATTGGCGCCCTGAAGACGATTCATAAAAGACGCTCGTGGTGGTCTCGCGCAGGATTAACTTACCACCTCTATTAACGTCGCAATCAGTTGCAACCCGCGGCCTGTTCGTTGGAGAGCCGATACGCTAACTACTCGGCCAACCAGGCCGACAGATAAAACATCTCCTTGATTTTTTTTTGTTATCTTGATACAGGTTTGTAATCCGCATATTAAATTTATCACGTGGCCACCGTTCCGAATCCTTGAAAAGTCTTAAGAAGGACAACAGCACAAATGAGAATTATGCAACTGAATTTTAACGTTTTATATTCAATTAACTTAAACTATGAAAGCCAGAGATTCACCAGCATCACTGACTTGGAACTCTGAGAAGGGCAGTCATAAATTCCAATCCGGGTTGAATAATCCGGTTTTCAACCCGGATTGGAACAACACACATCGCAATGGATGTTAAACTAATGTGAAAATTTGGCGTGTGTGATTCGCCTAAAATTCGAGTCGTTTAAAGTGTAAGGGAAGCGCAAATATTGAATCAGATCGTGAAAGGCTTAAAGGTAAAACGTGACCTTAAGCATGCTTTGTATAATTTTAACGGAAATTCCGTACGACAAGAAGAATAACTGAAATAGTTCATTCCAACTGGCAAAACATGCGTAACCATAATAACATCCCTAATGGATTGGAAAAAGGGTTGTCTTCTCCAACTATTAATAAGATTCTTATATTTAGAGTTCTGAAAGATTTCATAATTTCCATTAACGAAGGAAAAAAAAAGTCCATTTGTCGTCAAGGCGGAATATGGAACATCCCCGTTTTAGTTTCAGCCAATACAACTTCACGTTTGTATTATATTGAGTTATTGAAATGACTTTACTGAAACTCCATGTAATCAGAACATTTCAGTGTGTCAGTCATGCAGAATATCGTATTTAAGCCATTTTCACTTTGCGGTTTTTAACTGTTTTTGAATCAAAGAAATTTGTTTGACGAAATGAGGAAGAAGAAAAAGCAACATCACATTTGAATGAAGAATATCCCACAACGAAACAGTCATTAGAGCATATGCTCTCCAAATAGATATTCAGCACGGATCTTCAAATTTGGATCCAAAATCCTCTTGTAGGAATTATAATAACTGAATCTCATTGACTTCCATTAGTTTTTCTCTCGAATCGCTGATGATCATCAGTGTCACGCGGAAAGATCATCTTTACAGGGGCACCCGTTAGATTAGGTTACTGATCTCAGAGGGAAGGCGCAAAGTGATAATCCCAGATATTACAGTTCGTCCCACACCTGCAAAACAGACAAGCCGACCAGTAAAACATCGTCAATTAACAGACGCAAAACTAATAAGCTGTGGGTTCGAATTCCCCGCATGGCCGTGTATGTTTGTCTTATTAATTCAGCGTGTTAAAGCATCTAAAACCTAACCACTTCTTCCCTATTTTGTGTTCGTTCCTTCGGCTATAATACGAACCATGCTACGAACAGCGAATTTCGTCGCTGATTAATTCTTAAAAGGATTTTCCTTCAGAATTTTAAAGATGCCTGATAACATCTTCTATTAATTTGTCGATGATTTTGAACCAATTGCGCAGTCTAATGAAATTCACGCAAATAGCAAATGCGAAGAAATAAGCGCGTGATATTCTGCGCCCCGTGAATGTGTTGGGTCACATAAATGAAGCGCCCACAATCATTAATTTTCCGTAGTCATATTAAGTTAGATTTCTAGTACGTTTAAAGCGTATAAGATTGATTTATTCTGCTTTTTGTTTCCTTGTACACATTGAATTAACAATATTCTTCAAACATTCTGTTTTAATATTTCTGATTCTCGTAAACAAGAGCCTTCATTACTGAAGACCAAACACTTTTTACGCAGTGTTACGGACTTTGTCTGGGGAGAAGAAAACAGGAAAACTTAGCAGGGATTGTTTTTCCCCAAAAGAGCTCTATCGGGATCTTTGGTTTAGGAAAGAAATATTAATATATAAACTACAATCGTCTGTTACTTTAAAAATCAACGAAAGAAGGTAACTATCCAGTGTGTCACTAAGAATGCCAAATGAACTTCGCGCAAACAAAACACTAGAATTTTCTCTCCAGGAATACGATAAAGAAAGCCTAAATTGAATGAATCAGTAATTAAGAAGTGGTACCACAGTTGTTAGCATAACGTTCAGGATTACGCGCTGCAGTTAACAAAATGAGGCATGTGTCAGTCGGTTGAGAAGGGTTGCGCTTAATTGCAATCAGAATTTTATTGGTCATTTTCCCAAATGATAAATGACTGTGCTCTTCTGTTGATCGCATTATGCTTCATATGAATATGCTGCTTGGAAAGAAGTCAACGGGATTCCCTCCCCCCCCCCTGCCCGAAGGGCAAGGTGCATCGTGCCATGTAACGATTTTTTATCCGGTATAAATTGAAATAATATGGTGCGTCGAAGTCGGTGCAAATTTCTCAGGGTGAAAAACTGACGGAGTTGGAAAAAGACATTGCAACAGGATGCCATGTTGCAATCCAACCTGTTCGACAGATTGTTGACAAATTGGGCCGTCCCAAGTCAACAGTCAGTGATACCATACTTGGATGGAAGCACAGGGCATCAATTTCAAGTGCTACTCGAAGTGGACGCCCACCACTCTCACCGAACGTGAGAAATGCCAATACCGAATGAGAGAACGGGATAATATGTAAAATCCGCCATTTGTCTGGCGGACACGTTGAATGCCGAGTTCTGAAAATAGACTGAAGCACGTTTCTGTACTAAAACATTCAGAACCGAGGCTCACTACATGAACGTCGATTGCAGGACCACAATATACAAGCCCCACATTACCCAATCCAACATGCAGCGTCGTCGTCAGTGGTGCAAAGAACCCGAACAGTGGGACGTGGAAGCTTGTAAAGCTGTGTTATGGAACAAGGAATCAAGATGCGCCCTCTACCGAGCAGATGGAAGGGTATGATGGATGCCCGTTGAACATCCCTTACCAGAACGCATAACCCCAACTCTGAAATTCGGAGAGAGCGGTGTGATGGTATGGGCCTGTTTTTCCTGGTTTTGCCTTGAACTTCTGTTTGGTGCCACAAACGTTGAATCCATTGAGGTAATTTAACATTCTGGAAAGTGCAATGCTGCCTACTTTGTGGCGTTTCTACGGAACGTACATACGCACTTAGTGCACCACGGCTAAGTGCACAAATTCTGGTGGTCCTCACCCTGCTAATTATAGAGAGCGTATTCATCACCCCAGAAACAGATGGAACGATCCAAATAATCATCCCACCTAGTCATCTAGTTCGAGAGTTCCTGACGTTCAGGCTCCTCAGTCCTCCAAGAGTGAGAACATGACAACATGTGCTCGCCCACCATTAACTGAGCCCTTTAAGAAAATGAATCTTCAACATCAAGCGAGAACATATGCTGATGTGTCCCGCTCCAAACAGATAGTACAAACGCAGAACCTGGCTAATCCACATTGAAATGTACTCTCTGATGCATAGGAAAACAATCTCTCCCGATTCGCTTAGGATTATCTCTTGGAATGCCAACTGTATCAAAAACAAAGTGTTGTAAATCCAGGAATTCAATAATAGATATAATCCAGATATACTTCTAATCAATGAAACTCACCTGAAGCCTGATGACAACCTAAACATCAGAGGGCATCAGGTTTACAGAAACGACAGACTTAGGTATAGAGGTGGGGGTACAGCCACCCTTATCAAAAACTATATAAACCATCATTCAATAACCAACACTGCAACTATCAACCTCGAAATCACAGGCATTAATGTCCTCACAAACTCAGTTGGAAACCTAAAAATATTTGCTGCTTACAACCCTCCAACAAAATCATTGTTTACCTCAGATCTGGATGCCATTCTTGGCGTAAAAGGTCCGATCATCATCGTTGAGATTTCAATGAAAACATCCTGCTTGGAACAGTAAATCTACCAACAAAAATGGTCGCATATTGTTTAACTACTCAAGTTCCAATTTCATAGCTGTGGCTGGTCCTTCAATACCAACTCATCTCCGTCCAATTGGCTCCTCCGACGTTCTAGATATAGTTTTCTTCCAAAATGTCAAATTGCAGTACAACTTGGATTCACTTGAAGAATTAATCTCTGACCACAATCCTATTCTGCTCCAATTAGGCAATCAGAAGGGACCGTCCCCCCCCCCGCCTCTCACCTTCGTACCTTGGGAGAAGTTATCCAATGTGCTCCCAACCAAAGAAGAAATTGATTTTGCAATCAATAAATTTACTCAACAAATCAATCCAGCCTTATCATCTATCACCTCAAATATGCCTACGTCTAAGCCTAAAAGACTTCCAGAAGATATTGTATTCCCTGATTAAGTTCATAATAAGGCAAGAAAAAGATACTTTAATACCAGGGCTACCCAGGACAAAACGTTACTCAACCGATTAAATACTGCAGTGAGAGATACACTGAAGACCCACAGAAACAAAATATGGGAAGAAAAATTAGCTTCCATTTCACCCGGTGATCAAACCGTTTGGAAACTCTTAAGAAATATCAAAAATAAAAATAAAACTCTTCCTCCTCTCAAATCGGATTTAGGCATAGTTCACTCAGATGCTGAAAAAGTTTGAACTATAGTCAGAAACTTAGAAAAGCAGTGCAGTCCATCTTATGATAACCTGATCTTCAATCATATTTATAAAATCCACCGCCACGTCCAATAAAACGTACTAAACCAGTGTGATACTTGTACCAGCCAACTCACACCTACTTCTCCAGCCGAAATCTACGACATCATACAAAATTTAAAAATTAAAATAGCCCCTGGACCTGACGGCATCCCTAATAAAGTTATTAAATTGCTACTTCGAAAGGCCATTGTACATCTTACAACAATAATAAATGCCACGCTTAGATTCAAATACTTTCCCTAAGCTTGGAAGTTGGCAGATGTGGTCCTTATTTATAAGCCCGGAAAGGACCCACAGCTGCCACAAAGTTAGCCGGTCTTCGATGTGGGTATTAATCACCACATCTTACGGTAGATTCTTCCCAAATCCTACACTCTAAGATACTATGGAGAAACTGATTATTTCTTGATATACAAAAAAAAATGGTGTATTACTTTTTAACTAAAATATTTCTAAAATCAGCAGATATTAATGAATTTTTAAAAAAATCAGAAATAATTTTATACTTGACAAGTAATTATATTATTTATTTATCTTATACCTGAGAATAAAGATAGTTTAAAAGCATATTTAGCTTCGATTTTGCACCGAAATCATGCCGTATCAGCTAACTCGCTTTCAGGTGAATAACCTCTAAGCCCTAGATGGCAATCGCACCCAGGTTTTTCCACCGGACGGGTGGTGTTGATACAAGTCTATATTCTCACGAAAGTGAATATATTTCAGTACAAGATTTCGACAAAGAAAAAAAAGCTCATAGTTTTAGTACATCTCAAATGCAAACATTTATGACCTTTCTTTTTATCCCGATACGAATGCGAACATTTCTAGCCAGATGGAACCAAATTGGACGGTAAGTGATCAAAATAAGTCTGTCTGCTACGATTATGTTAGACGGAGTTTCAACTTTTATTTTTATTTGTGCACAATTAAATTGTAATATTTCGTTAAACTGGCACAAATATTCAATAGCATGTTACGTAAATCTCTCCCTATAACATAATTATAATATTAACCACGTGATAAATGTTTATAACTCTCTACTTGCATTTCCAACGTTGAACAACTACTCACGCGCGCTCGTACTGGCATGCACTTTTCAACATTAAATATGTAATGACAATTTCGTTAAAATTCTGTTCCCTGGATTATACTCGACCCTCTTCACTAGATTGCCGTTGTAAGTCAACTGCGCAGACAAACTAAATCGAGTTTTCAAACTACCACTTTTGCGAACAAGAATCGAACAACAGCCTCGCCATTTCTGTCATTGTTCAGTTAGAATGCGCCCTTTGCAATATTTGTTTGTCGTTTTTGCTATAATTATTTCGAACAGAGAGCAACTGTTGCACTCTTTCAAATAGAGCAATTAACTTTTACCCGCTTATTTGGATAATTGATAATTGACTTATTTCGATGGTTTCTAGTTGCAGCCAATTTATATTTCTTCGTAAATTTGAAATACGTTCAGAGATGCGTTTTGACATACGGTATGGTAAGCCTACGAGTTTGTTCTTGTCTAGGCTGATTTGAGGGGATTTTTAATTAATTGATGATTTTTGAGTTGATTTAAGGTCGTATCCATTTAGTATGGCTGTATTTTTTATTATTTCCAATTCTTGGTTTAAAGAACCTTCGGAGGAGGAGAATCTGTGTGCTCTGGTAACTAATGATTTAATGATGCCAAATTTTTCAGCTGGATGGTGGGCAGAAAATTGTGAATGTTGCGTCCTGAAAAAGTCGGCTTACGATAGACCGAAGGCGAGATGGAACCATTTTCTTTTCTTTGGATTTGTACATCCAGGAAGGAGATATCCTGTAGAGTTCTTTCTAGCGTGAATTTGAAGAAGGTTGATTTCATATAGGACCAAGTGTAGTGCTTATTCAGAATGACCCCAGACAGCAAAGCCGTCATCAACATATCGTAACCAGATTTTTGGTTTAGGATTAAACGTGAACATTTTTTCTTACAGGGTGTTCTAGAAAGAGGTTGGCTAAGTGTGGTGATAAGGGCAACCCCACTGCTGTTCCTTCCTGTTGCTTGTAAATTTTTTCTTTCCAGGTGAAGTATCCATACGTAACAACAAATTTGAATAATTCGACAATGTCAGATGGGAGTTTCTGAGTTAGCAAGTCTGTCGCATCCTTATGAGGAGTATTAGTGAAGAGGGAAACATGTCGAAGCTAATTAGCATGTCAGTTTCCAACAGTTGAATGTCTTTTATTTTTGCGTGAAAATTTGTGGAATTTTTAATTAATGATGCTGAGTGGCCTATGGGAGGACATTGTCTGTACATCTGACGTTGTCGAATTATTCAAATTTGTTATCATGTCTGGATACTTCACTTGGAAAGAAAAAATTTACGAGCAAGAGGAAGGAACAGCAGTGGGGTCTCCCTTATCACCAAACTTAGCCAACACGCATAGAGGGATCCCATTGTAAGAATGCGCCCTAAGTGTATGTAATTCCTAATATTGTTTGAATTAACTGTACGGAATTAACTGCCTATGATACTTAGGGCGAAATATTTACTTATTAAATATCTTATTTTTACCTTATCGTATCTTTATTTTGTTGTACAATGAAACCTGTGGAGCATTCATGACAAAACATACACACGTAACATTAAATAAAAAATTTTAAATTCCTTGATTGTGTTATTTTGAATCGCTTCTCTTTGCTCATTGGCTAAAGAGAAATGATCTTGGCCACGATTATTATGATTGGGTATTGCGGTGTGTAAAGGAACATTTCCCACCCAGTTGCTGAAGGCGAAAATTGAATTGAATCTCTTTCCATTGGAATCATAAAAACTGATAGCTTTGAATAAATTAGGTTTCCTTATTTGGCCGTTGAATACAAATATTTTTCCCTTCCGCGTGAGCGGTTAAATATATTGCTCGTGTGTTAATTACTCCTTGGCCGTACTTACACTTTTTCCGAGGCGCTAGAGTGCTCCGGGGTTCCTTCCCTCCTGTGCAGGAACCTTAAAATCGGTGCTAATTTTTCGCAGTCCCCAGCTAGAGCCTCGTGCTTGTATGAGTACGGCGCTGAATTAATTCCCCCTTCGGCCAACATCTTCTTCAACGTTTAAATACGAGAAAGAAATAAGCAATGTAAACAACGACAGCGATTTATTTTCATACTTTCATATCGATCGAGATGAGGCTTGTAAATTATAAGAATTTCATGTTGGTTTTAGTTTATCTCGTGAGCAGAATCACTTATCCGAAGAAATTTAGTGTAAATATAATTTGCTGATCTAAACGTTGTTGTTATTATTATGTGACATGTCCAAGATTCCACTAAGCTCCGCAACACACATCTAACCGTCTCGCCTACTACTTAATTCTTCCACTACACACAACTGAACTGCCATCTATCGTCCATCTCCACTGCCCCCGAGAGTATTTTATATCTGTAAACTGGAAATGTTCTAATGGACGATTTTAGCCTGCACGCGGTATGAAAAACCTCTGTTTCCGGGAGGGGGAAACCTTGCTGTTGCTATCACCGCTTGAAATCGGCTAACTCGCCTTCAAATGAAAAAGTCCGCATGAAGATTCCTCTGAACGACGAGAACGGAACTCGGCCCTTTTCCAAATCGAATGAGACAATATGCCGTCGTTCTTCTAGTTGAGAAGTTATCTCGTCAATTTTCTTTTAAATTTTGTTGAATAATTTTATTATTTTTAGTAAAACCGTTTCATAAACATCTGATGTTGAAGGAGGAATTTTAAGCCGCAACCTGTTGGTTGAAGAGCGGATGCGCCATCACAAAAAGATTGCTTCTTAATAAAAGAATAGAAATAAATTACAGACAAAATAATAAGTAGGAAATAAAATGCTAATGAAAAATAATAAAAGAGTTACTTACTAAATAACTTGCATTAATAATTACTTGCAATTCGTACCTCAATTATTCGAGGTTCGCTTCTTTAAGACGAGAAATTTCAGAAGATCTTAGGAAGCAGTCAGTCGTTCTCATCTTGAAATTATGACGACTTGAGAAAACAAAGATAAGAAGCTATTAAATAAGATGGTGATCGAGTTGGCAGTAACAAAATGTTGGTTAGTAAGTTTAATCAAACTTTCATCTTGTATGGGCCCAGCAGTTCCAATACAAGAGTCATGAGGTCACCGGAAAGAATTAAAAAAAAAAAAAAAACCTTCTAGAAATTCTTCAGAAAGCGGACAAAGTTAACATTTATGGCCAAGTCGAAAACATGGAGTTGCTGAGTTATTATCAGGCTATCCCTAACGATAGCAACATCAAATATTCATGCTGAAAATGGGTGCCTAGCAGTAAACCAGAGTGACTGACACTGAAAAAAAAAAAGAATTTGCTCTCTTCATAATGGAAGCCATCGCTGCCATAGGTCGAAACGAAATTTAGTTATGATAAAGATCTACCTGAGATTGATAATAATATTATATTAGACCAGACCACAGCACGTTAAGGAAAATCTTGAAATTAATTAGTTTGTTGTTTCTTCGTTACGTGTATGATTAATTAGTCAGTGCGACCATAATGCCTACACGAGTACATAATGTCTACACGAGTATTTCCCATAGTAATGAGGAATTAACATCCATCATCATTACATATATATTATATATATTATATATATATTATATATAATATATATATATATATATAATATATATAATATATAATAATGAAAGTCCTTATAAGGACTGGCTTAAAGGGGCGAAGCAAGAATGCTTTTCATCTTCCCCGTTATCTGTAGAGGACAGTGAAGGGATAAGGTGTATTGAGCTATTAAAGCTCTGATCAAGGCAGGAGGGTAACAGCAATAGCCGAGCCTCAGTTAGAACTTCATTAGCTAAGCATTGCCATCCATTAACCTCCAAGGGTATTGGATTGAATGAATCAATCACCGCATCTCACGGTCGATTGATCCATAGTCCTTATATAGTCCTTATAAGGACTGGCTTAAAGGGGCGAAGCAAGAATGCTTTTCATATTCCCCGTTATCTGTAGAGGACAGTGTAGGGATAAGGTGTTATTGAGCTATTAAAGCTCTGATCATGGCAGGAGGGTAACAGCAATAGCTGAGCCTCAGTTAGAACTTCATTGGCTACAGCATTGCCATCCATTACCCTCCAAGGGAATTGGACTGAATGAATCAATCACCGCATCTCCTCCACTTCAGCATTCTCGATTGATCCATCCTTGTATGTCAGAAGTTATATTTTTTATAAATGAACTTTTGTTAGGTGTGTAAATATAATAATGAAATGTAGAGCCTAATATTCTTTAATTTGCTTAATCTTTTAACTTTTGTTGAAAATATTTATCATTTATCATTATTGTATAGCCAATTGAACGAAGTGAATGATTTCAAATTTTTCTTGATATTTTAAATAAATAAGCTTTCCGACTAGAATATAGAGAGTGGTAAAACTGAAAACTTTTGTTTCTTTCATTTAGCTAGATAATAAAGACGTACGTCAAATCTCTATTTTAGTTTGTAAGATGCATTCAGCTTGAAGCCTTCTCAAGGCTGTATAATTTAAAATCAAAAATACTAATTTTTTTCAAAACACCGTCGAATGATGTTTTTTCAAAACATCATTCGTCGACTTGGAAAAAAGAAGGCATATTGACGACGAAGTAATTAAAACTAAGTAAAGAAGAAAACTATGCCAATCTGTGTGAAAATCATTATATTATATATCTATAAGGATGTATATTAATTCCATCCATTAATACTACAAGTAAGACTGTCTGTTAAAGAGACTTCAATTATTTGTTGATGCATTTAAACAATTCAGATTATTTAAATGATCATAATCGATCATTTGCATTCTTTGTCAATTTTAATCGGTGGTTGTATGACTTCCTAAATTAAAGTAATAAATAACACTGGAAATTGTTTACTAACTCTGCCAATTTAAAGTAGGAAGCCCGTTAAGGTTGAAGAATTAAACAGTTGACATAATTTGAAAATTTCAGCTCTTCCGTTTTAAATGGATTCCCTTGCTGCAGACAGCCACTCGCCCAAACAGATACTTTTGGCGAAGTATCATTGTTCTGTCCTGTATTGTTCGCTAGTCGATAACAATCGCTAATGAGTGATTGTTGCAGAAAAAAATGGAAATGTGTTTGTTGCAAGCGATATCACTTTTCTATTCATCGCGAAAATCTAAATGGAATATTTTAAATATTAAAATTGCGACATTGGGATGTCAACCTGAATACAATACAATATGAAAAAAAAAAGGCAAACCGCGTTTTCTGTATAGTAGAATAATTGCATTTCAACGTAATAAATCGGTTCGCAGTGTTAATGATCTCATTTCGGTGCGTGGATAAAATCGTATCGAGCTGTTCTAATATTCCTGCCTGCTAACTTCGATTCTTTTTGGTGCATTCTCGAAGAAATAATTAAAGGATATAAATAGCTATCAGCCCATTTACGCAAAGGAGTACATGTTTACAACTTTCCGAAAGTGGGAGTTAGAAATTAGTTTTTACTTATTGTTTTGTGTAACGATACAAAAATACTCATAAGGAGAGACAGAATGTGGAACATCATCCGAGTCTAGTTTCAGTGAATACATCGATGCTTCAGTGACTTTATTGAATCTCCGTTTAATCAAAACATTTCAGTCTGTCATTCATAAGAATATCGCATTTTTACACTGATTTTTATTAACCACCTTACCGGCCATCAAAGATCAAATACGCACCCTCAAAAGCTTCGTATCCATCATAAATTTCAATCGAATATCAATGGTATTACAATTTTAATATGCACTTCGCATCCATGGAAATGTGGACGTATATATACCTCGGGGCCGGTAGCGTGGTTTAAAGAAATGTGTGTCCGTCTCCTAGGGGGAGAATACGAAGGCAATGCCTCATGCAGTTAGATTTAATGTTAACACCTGGATTCGAATTATATTAAGTGAGAAAAATATTTACCACTGCACACGCTATAAGCACTTTTTTCTTTCTGGTGTTTTCGAAGGCCTAAAAGTCTTCCTGTGGACCTGAGAACCAAGCAGTTTCGAGCCATTGCTTCTCCTATTCGGCAAATAACTCCAATGTAATTAGCCGAGTTAAATTCTCGCAAAGAAAAATGCCAATGAAATATGCGCGTGCTATTTTAAGTTCCGTGAATGTGTTGTGTCGCCAATATTTAAATATCCACAATGATTATTTTCCCGTTGGCTTTTCAAATTACTTCCTCGTACGTTCATGAAAATGTAGTGTTGATTTTCTCTTCTTTTCATTTCTGATGTGCAAATTAATTCGTGGCGTGAGTTTTATTCTGAATGTTCCATTAGCACTGCACGCATCGAATGATGCAAATTTTTTGACTCTGAAAGTCTTTTGGTGGGAGATTTCTTTCATTTCCCAGTGTGTGTGTGTGTGTGTGTGTGATAACCAACCTGCTTAGAGGGGATTTTCAAGTGGATGTAAAGGTTCCATTTTTCACGTTCAGAGAAAGACTGCCTAATCCTTAATGTGTGGGTGTTGTAAGTTTAAACCTTTCTTTGGAAGGATTCCCATAAAATCACCGATAAGTGAGTCAGTGGATACTAACACATTGTAATCGCCGATCCTTGCAGAAAAAGTAACAGTTCTGTACGAAATATTGTGGACTTCGTCTGGTGTTAATATTACAAGAAGCGTTAGCAGTTGCTGTCTTTTTTAAGAACGGTGTCGATATCGTTTTACTTAGGAATGAGATTTATAAGTTGCAATCGTCTATTATTTTACCAATGAATCAACTAAACTGAACATTCATATCTTCGAATGCCAAATGAACTTATCGCGAACAAAACACGAATTTTCTCTTCAGGAATACGATAGAGGAGCTTCCATGCTTCAGTCGGTATAGACGAAGCCCTTTGATCGGAAAGACCTGGGTTCGATTCCCAGGTCTTTCCATCATTGATGTGAGGAACCGTTTATCTGTTCTCTTTCAACGAAGGTGAGTTAGCCGGTGTCATTCCGAGGGAGAGTTTTTCACTCGGAAAACACTGGGGATGCAGCAAGGAATGACAAATCGGCTGCATTAAATTCGTCAGGGACCCCTTATTAGGGGATTCTACCCGTCCTAAAGGTATGGATGAGATCATTCAATCATTATGATAGAGAAACCCTAAATTGAACGAATCAGTAAGTAAAAAGTGATACCAGAGGTATTAGCAAGACTTGGAAATTGATACCCCCGCCCCGATTAACAAGATTGGGTCAGGCATTGTGTTTAATTGCATTCGGATTGCACCAATTCTGCTCCCTACCTGCAGCACACCTGTAATGCCAGAAATTCGCTGTTCAGTAGCAGAACAACAGCGTTGAAAATAAGATTGGTCGATCCGAACGCCACTAAAATGATTGAGCGATATCTCCTTCTATTAACAGTACGACTCTTCTTCACTGAATTCGAATATCGTAGTCTTCTTACAGTGTAGCAGAAAGAGATACTTTCGTGAGAGGTGTCGTACTTTCTAATTTCAAGTGACTTCCGATGAAGGCCGAAACTCGGCATGACATTCATTAAGCAGATGACTGCAGAAAGTTTAATTTTGGTGTAAGCCTCAAGCAGATTTTGATAATCTTGCTTAACATCGAATCTACTTTTTTAGTCAGTCATGAAAAGGAACCGCAATCTGTTTATTGGTGAGTATTAAATTTATTCCGCAGGAAAAAACCATACGTGAAACGTAATTTACAGTAAATCTTCCAGAAAAAGCAAACCAATCATAACATTTAGACTGCGCATAATAAAATCACGTGCCCCCCCTCCCTCAGGATTTTGCAAGTCAATTTCTGTACTTCCCCAGAAGTACGGAGTGATCTTGCATTGTGTGAATGCCTTTACAGGGCAAATACCGACTTAACTCTTACCTGGCGTTTATAAAAAAAGGAACCGAAAATATTGGTTCCTTTTTTTCCTTCAGCTGAGTTTTAAAATTTCGATAATCGTTCTTCCTTTGTTATTTTTTTTCACTCCATCCCGTATTACTTCCTACTTTTGTATGGATCCGCTGCGATTTAAACCTGTTTATTTGTCACTCCCTATCTTCCAGTGACATACTTATTATTGTCATTATTATTCTTATTAATCAGGCACCTCCATGGAGTCCAAATACTCATCGCAGGAGACCCAGTCGATCCACTAAATCAATCATACTTCTCCTTGAACCCATTAACAGACAAAGTACTCACAACTGACTCTGGCAACCCATTCCACTCATTCACAACTCAACAAGAAAGAAAGAAAAAAAAATCTAGTCCTCACATGCCTACTAACCACACTTTTATTCAACTTCCAGGGATGTCCCCTTGTTCTGGTCCCTTTAGACAAGTGCTGAAGCATTTCCCCTGCATCTATCCTGTAAAACCCTTTAAACAACTTAAATGTTTCCCCCCTTTTTCTCCTGTCAACCAACTTATTCAATACACACACCCTCAATCTATCCTCATAGGGAACGTTTCACAGATCACCACTCACCATCTTGGTCACTCGCTTCTGATTCCGCTCCACCGCTTCCTCATCCCCAAGAACCCCACGGCATCAGGCTTGAGCACAGAAATCCAGATGTGGGCGTATCAAGGCCTTATAAAGAAGTTTCTGATCTCGATAATTATTTGATTTTGTTATAGTCACAAAGAATACTGATAGATGGCGCTCTCCTATTTCAGCTTCCTTAAGTAGATGGAAGGGTGATGCTAATCAAAATGTTTTATTAGTATAGTTCTTAAAATAACTTGGAGTGTGTATGTGGGGGAGGTGTATATCTCATATTTCGACCGTATAGCCTTCGCCATTAGTTTTTCAGAAATATAAATTAATTGGTTTAATCCTTTATCTAAGTAAGCAAACAAATTTTGCGCCTGAAGTATTTCAGGTTAGGGGAAACTCGTGGTAAAGGTGGTATGACTTCGCTCCACTTGCCTTAGTATCCCATAATGCAAAGCAAATCTCCTTGCAGACATGTATAATGTTATGCATTATGGGAAGGGTTACTACCCAGACCGGTTTCTCTGTATTAAGTGCGGGGTTACCTCTCCAAAATCTCGTGAGATCCCCAGGATCACCCAAAAACTAGGGATCCGAAGGACCAAAACTCAGCGTTGTTCCCCTCAGTAACAGGCTCACCCTTTCACTGAGAAGAACTCTCAGCGTTTGGCTCCACCCAATGGCAGGCTCACCCCACCACCGAGCAGAACAGCTCACATTTCATCTGAGGGGTAACAGCAAAAGCCAAGCCTCAGTTAGAACTTCATGGGCTACAGCATTTCCATTCATTACCCCCTCCTCACCTGGGTAGCAGCAAGAGCAGTGCCTCAGTAAATATCATTGGCTACAGCATTGCTATCCCCCACCCAGGAGTCCAACCGGTTTCTACCTAGAGGTCTCGTCAGTGGGAGCCTGACCCAGAGGTGGTGATACCAAGGTTGAAATAATGCAGAACTTATATTTACCTAGACGAGTTGCCAAAAGGTGTCGCACCTTATTAGTAAAATACTCTGAATTAGAGATAGTTCTTGAAAGTTTTCCACTTGGTTATACTATATATTAATTAATTGGTTTAATCCTTTATCCAAGTGTAAATAAACAAAATTTGCGTCTGAAGTATTTTCAGGACAAGACCGCAAGTAGATGTACTTTGCATTATGGGATACTAAGGCAAGTGATGTGAAGTCATACCATCTTTACCACGAGTAGCGCCAGTCCCGAAAATACTTCAGGAGCAAACTTTGTTTGCTTATACTTGGATAAAGGATTAAACCAAATATTTAAAGTACAACCAAGTGGAAAAACTTTCAACAACTTTTTAAAATATATTTTTCCTTTCAGTTTTCTTCGTATTGTATTGATTAGTGTCTCCTGGAAAATACGTTTTTATATTTTCGTAGCCATATATGTTCAAATATCACTCTTTAGCCATATATATTTGAAATTTACAATACCAGTGAAGTAGAATTTCGAAATGTTATGAGCACATGAAATATTTTGCAATTGAAATTTTTATCGTTTGAAAACAGAATTGAAAACGATTCTAAAATGAAATCTGTTTGAGCAAACAGAATTGTTCGAACAGATTTTATTTAAATTTGTCGAATCATCTCTCATTGAATTCCATCCAGCGAACCCCACATCAGTGTAACAAGATTTTTCCTACTCAATAAAGGCATTATTATTGTTTTCATCGTTTACCCGAACGTTGGCCATCTTCATTCCCAGGTTACTTGTGTACGGAGCTAACGAAATATTCATTAATTGTTCCGTGCCCAATAATTGCACGACACGTTTTGCGCTGCTGACTGCAGTTAGCGATGTGAGTCACCATCGTATCGACGTCTAAACCAAGACGGATTAAAGAAAAGAATGTGCTACCGAAAACCTTCTTATTATTCTATACACAATTTAAGAAATGGTGTATTAGCATATTTCTAAAATACTCTGAAAAAAAAAGGGCATACAAATATTTTTTTAATAAATGTAAATTAAATTATATTTTACAAATAATTTTATTCAGAATATTTTTTCTGAGAGTAACACGTGATTTCACCTACTATTCGCTTCCGTTGCACCACCAAACCGACTTTTACAATAGAGGAACAAGAAACGCGTTTTGTGAATATAAAAGACTAGTACTTTTATACGGATGGTGTGCTGAAGACCCTTCTGCACCTCTACTCAAAGCATAATTCCACATTCGCTCTTATGTCGGTCATTAATATGTTCAGGCAAGTGAGATGCATCAGCGGATTTTCCTTACGTTTGCGTTTTGTTGCTGTTTTAATTACACTCCAAGAAGCCAAGGCTATGAGGCCGATGTATTTGACGGGGCCTCATACGGGGGCACCAGGTAAGAGACCAGCTAACTCGCTTTCTGGTGCAATACCAACTTTTCTTTGCATCCTAGACGATATTCAGACCCTATTCTCCCCAACCGATGGGCCGTCTATACCGACTTCACAGTGGTTTCTTCCTCCTCACGAAAATTAATTCACGAGAATATTAATCGAAAATAGAATTCTGTTGTTGAATTAATTACCTTTCGTAGCAACATTGAACCTTGTTTGTATGACGCGTGTATTAATAAAACAACATGGGGGAGGTGTTTGTAGCATCCAATCCATAAATCAGATTTTTGCCGATTCTGATCATTCCCGCTTCTTGCAGGTATTTGTGTCTTCGTGGAGTCTTCCTCCGCCGTGTTTATGTCTGAGGATGTGAGTGCAAATATTAGACCACCCCACAGAGATATCGAAGGAAACGGAGGTTGAGTTTGCGCCAGTTGACGAATAAAACGAGGATGACTTGCTGAATTTGCACCCGAAGATCTGAGCAACGAAAACCTGCTGCTTCTTGACGATGGTTAAGATTTAACTCCTAACTTAAATCTTCCCGGAATGCAAACCCAGCACATCTTATCCTACGAGATCCACCATCTTTTTTTCTGTTAGCCTTTTTCGACGTCATACTGATTCATGATTCAGTGCAGAAGTTAATGCGGTTCTGTTGGTTGTGATGTGTGAGATGAAATATCAGTGGCAAAATATCGACGAGGCAAAAACAACTTATAAAATCAAAGCATTGATTTTCCAGTTATAAATGGGAATATTTTAGACTGTGAAAATAAGCAAGATTTCCCTTAGAAATTCCCCTGCTATGAATATTCGTTATTTTTGTAAATTTGTACAACCAGTAAGGGAAATTGAATAAAATGAAATCGCATTGGAACCTGAAATAGAAACTTGAGTTTATTCTCAGAATAAAATGAGAGCTCGATTGAAGCACTCCCAAGAAACACAAGCGTTCGGGGAGGGCGAAAATAACTTAAAAAAACTGTTAGCGTTTTGCAGCCGTTTTAACAAGCGCCTGCATGCTCTCTTTTTAAAGGTCACGCAACTTCGGGGGATATTTCACTGCCAGCTCTCAGAAACTAAGTAGATAAAATAATCCCATTCACACACGCACTCATTTACGTGTAATGAAAATTTTGCCGACTGTTTAATAAATGTAACGAAAATTCAGTAAAGTTAATTTCTTTTACTAATCAATCTCATTATTTTGCTCTTATCATGAATTCTGACATTGTTGTGGTTCGCTTTATTTTTCCCTAATTCTAAATTCCTTTCTTTAACTTTATTTGCGTATTTCAGATCTGTTGTATTTTATATATTTCGCTTTCCCCCACTTGTGGTATCTCGCATATTTAGCTTGCTCGGTGTGTTTGTGTCGTTTAAAATAAACTGCGAGATTGTTTTTAATTGAATGGAATTTTTTCGTAGCACTTAAGACATAACAGGGAAACTAACTTTAGTTTAAGATGCGAAGGAAGAATTTAAGTTAAAAAAATTAACTATTCTTTTATTTTGTGACGGTTAACCGGTTGCAGTTGATGATTTCACGCAACATGCAATCAGTGATCTGTCACGTGCTTTTCTTAGTAATCAAACAAACATGTAAAACCAATACACAGAGTGACGCACACTTCTATTCTATGCTCGATTTAAAAATTACACAAAATCATTCTACAACTGAAAATTATGAAGCCACAAGCCATTAGGAATAAGTAACAAGCGCATATTCTTTTGATTTTCAGTTTGAATTTTGTCCACTCCTTATTTGATCCCTTTTTCTTGAAGAGGCTAACAGGATTCGCGATCGCATACATTTTGTTGGCAGAGAAATTTGCCTGTTTTGAACGATGAAAAACCGGAGATTCCGAAGAACAAATCTTGAAAAATCGGTCCAAGACTGGATTGTTCTCAGTGTTCATCAAAGAAATCTTCGCTATTTCATAGCGGAGACCTTGTATGAGTATTATGAAATCCAGTCACGTGTGTGGCCACTTTCGTCACAAAGTTTGAGTTCCAGAAGTGATGTGATTGGATAGAACTTCATCATCAATCTCAGAACACCAATAAGCTTTGTTTTAATGAAAGGCAGAATAACATCGAACAATTTTAGGGTTGGGTTCATTTCAGATAAACCCTAAAAACTTAAGGGGGAAAAACAATACACTTAGCTGTCATTTGTAAAATAATCATTTTCGTAAAACTTCGAGTATATCATAGTTTATGCAAATTTATAACTTGTATTGATTTACAATAAATATGAAAGAAAACTCATTTTCATATTTGCCGCCAGGTGGCAAATAGTGAAATATAGAAATAACCACTTCTTGCAAATATTTAACTTGAGGGAATATTACACTAAGGTTCAAAAGCGAATCCTAAAATTGTATGAAATATTTATGGGGGATGGCGCGTTGACCAAATGGAGTTTTGAAGACAAGAGGGGAAAAATGCAATGCATGTCAAAGATAGCAAACAATCTGCACTCGAATAGCACATTGCTATGAAAATATGGAAGAAAACGACTTAAATGATGTTAATATTGACAGAACAATAACAGAACAGCAGTCAGGCGACCCCTTAAGATATAATCTGGTTTAGAAATTTCAACATGAAGAAACTGTTCAAGAAATTCCATTTTCAATTTCCTCGATTGTGTTATTTTGAATCGCTTCTCTGGGCTCAGTCGCTAAAGAGACAGGATTTGGCCACAGTTACTTGGATTGGACATCGCAGTCTGTGCCAAAACATTTCTCATGCAGTTGGTGAGGTTAAAAAACGAACTGCATCTCTTTCCATTGGAATCGTAAAAATAGGCAACATTGAACGAAATAGTTTACACCGTTGAAGAAACATGTTCTTCCGTTTCGGCGATTAAATAAGCTGGTGTCCTATTTCTGAAGATTATAACCGCAAATTCAGACTAATCAACTTGTGGCAATTTGTATAGCTGGCGATTTCGAGTAGAAAGTGGTACACATTCGAAGCGCGCTCAAAGGGGTCACGTGGTAGCACTCAACAGGAGAAAAGGCAAGACTGCTAAGTAACCTGTGTTTGAAGGAAGCTCTTTTCGTGAAGGAATCATGTTGGAAACTTCGATGTCTTATGTCTCCAAGACATCATCTACATCAGGACTGTCCAACCTTAGGTAATCCGAGGGCCGCATTAAAAAAAAAGATTTATGCGAGGGCCGCATCCAGAATAATAAATGCAGTACAATATTATCTACGTGGAACAAACGAGTGTAAGAGCGCTTCTTTGACGCATCTAATATGTGAAACACGCGGGTCTATAGTGATGTAAAAACATCAAATAAAACCACCAACATCGAGATTATCGATTAGTGATTGAATTAAAATATCTAATGAATATCTGATTTGGACAGTCCTGATCTAGATTATTTCACGGGGGTAAGAATTATTGGAAAGCTTGAAGGCCTCAGAATTACTGATATTACCAGATAGATGCTTCCTATGGGAAGCGTTCAACAAGATTGAGGTACTTGCTTTATGTATTGAGAAGGTCACGTGTCGTGTTTGATTGCATTCAGAGTTAGATTGTGATTTTTTCATTGGTGAAATGAAGACCAAACTACAAGTGAAGAGTTACGTGATAACACACCACCAATTAATCTGTCATTTCTCATTTTGTTTGTTTGTTTTCTGTGGAATTCGGACCCAATCAAGAATTTGTTTATCGAACGAGCTTTTAACTAATTTTGATTAAACGGGAAAGAAAATAACTTTCTTTTTTTTTTAAATACGGATTACAAGTAAATTGCCAAATATTCTCCTTTTCATTCTTTCCAGTCGTCTAAATGCGATGGTAATCTTTAATAATTCAGCCTTGCTGTAATTATTTCAAATAGAATTATTTTACTGGTATGCTTTCGTTACCATTAAAGAAAACAATGATCTAATTTACATAATTAAAAAAATAGTAATCCTTGTTACGAAGAAAATCGACAGTATCTTTAAAATATTTTAAACATTAGAAAGTAATTTTAACACACCATTTTAGCTAATAAGGAATGAAAATTTCTTTAAAAAGGATTGAATGCTTCAGTATAATAATACGGATGTGGAACATTCTTTATGAAATATGCAAAAAGCAGCCTTTTCTTCCACAGGAATCATTTCGTAGTTAATTCCGAGATAATTCTAACGAGATGCTTTAACAGAAAACCCCACCAGATATAAAACTTCGATTATTTTAAGAGTTACAAAAAATTGAAGAATTTTTTCTTCGCTCCCATAAGACTTGTCGGGGCGCATGCCTTTCGTAGGCAGACGCTGTATTGTCGCCCCTAAATTCAAGAAAATATGTAGAACTAAATCTTTTAAAGCAAACGGATTTTTATGGTTTCGTTACAATTTTCTCGGTTTTGGCCATTTTTGAAACTTGCCGCTCCTGGGTCGCCTTACTTGCTCAGTGGGTTACAAAGTCCCTATTCCTCCCCCCCCCCTCCAGTTCTCCCTATAATCATGTAAACACTTCGTTGAGAACTTTATGCAAAGACATTCATTGCACAGTTTCATTTCGTAGCAAACATTTGCTCTATGGACACATGTGAAGGTTTTCGTGTTCTGGTTGTTGTAGCTTCCAACACCAGAGTCTTCGCGTATGTCACATGACTATGAATGAATGAAATACTTTGTACGACGAACAGCACTACAGAAAAAAGGAATATCCCTCTTCATGTGTGCAACTGCCGCAGGCCCAACAACTCCTTATTGATTTACATCATTAAATATGAGTTTTGTTTATATTTGTATCGAACCCATAACGTGCGGTAGGATAACGTATGTTATCCTACCGCACGTTATGTGGTGATATGATACTTACCCATTTTTTGCGTGGTTCAAATAGGTCCTGTTCTGCTTCAGTAATTCATTTATTGCCCCCCCCCCCCTGAATGAGCTGTAATAATAAAGTAGTGCTAAGAACCAATCGTTTACCTGCTACCGTTAGGCAGTGTGTGAAATAGCAGGAAAGATGTGCTTCTTGAAAGAAAGGTCGATTGTCGGCTTTGATTCGAAAAGGGAGCTCATACCAAGTGGGTGTCATTTATATACCAAGGCAACAACTTAAGCTTTTCGGCTGAAGGAATTCTGAACGTCATACTCCTTCCGCTGACATTTTCATGAAGACTGCTTCGGCCAAAGGATACTGTTCGATTGACCCAAATTCTACTCATCATGTTCAATTTTCATTTTAAACTTGCGGTGATCGTGTTTTTGTAGTCTCAAGGGAAAACATTCACGTGGAATAACAATAATAATGGAGTTCAGTAATTACTTGAATATTTTGTATTGGTTAATTTCTCATGGTATAAATTGGTTAATTACTTTTTATACTTATTCTCAACAAGTTTTCAATATTCTTATAAAAATTTAGATTCTGTCTAATCGGATTTCTGTATGTGTTCAAGTTTTTTTTTTTTTTTTTTTGCTTTTTGTATTAAGAGTGGTCAGCCGTTCAAGATTTTTGGAACCAAATAGATATAATTTTGGAGTATTATTTCTTTTTGCGTTTTAGTCAAAAAATATTTTAAACTCGATTTTCTGCAGAAGTATGTCTTTCGGAAAAGTGACATTCTCTAAATCGTTCACTTTAGTGTCTCTATAGTTGGTTAAAATGCGTATTAATTTATTTTGTAAAAAGATTAATGGTGTAAGTGTGGTGTGGTATGTTCCTCCACAAATTACTGCATCGAACTGTATAACAGTTTTATCCAGGCGAAATATGATGTTCTTAATATTGTCTCGAGGTATCATAAATCTTACTTTGTTGCATACTTTTGTAATATATGGTTTCCGGCTAAGTTGTTGTCTATTTTTAATCCTAGGTAGGTTATAGTATTCACGTTTTCTACCTCCATGAATTTATAATTTTGGTTAAGTTTACAGTTCCACTTATGTAGGAATATATGGCAGGAAATTTGGTTTTCCTGTTAGGTGTATGTTTGAGTTTAAAAATTATGAATTTTGTTTTTACGGTATTGAGAGCGAGTTTGTTCACATGAAACCAATTTGTCACTATTTGCGAATCTGTGTTCACCACATTTTGCATTTCATTTACAGAATTTGAATATCAGTGCGGTATCATCTGCAAACGTGTTTACTTGACTTGATAACTGTAGGTTGCAGAAGTCGTTGATGTAAATTATAAATAGCACTGGCGCAAACACAGAACCTTGGGGAACGTGACATTTTACCTGATCGAAGTTGCTGTAACTTTTGTTACAGCAACTTCGATCAGTTGTCATCTAGACATTGAATAACTTGTAAACCAGTCATGTGCACAGTAATCCAAATATTCTCCATTTTTTTTTAAATAAAATATCACGGTGTCTGTGTCAAAAGCTTTCTCCGGGTCTAGAAATATTGCTAAAGTTAGTTAGTGTTGGTCTTGTGATGAATATATCACGTTTGTGAAGTTCAGCAGCGCGTGCTCAGTGTTTAGTTTCTGTCTAAATCCATACTGGTTCTTAGAGAAGAAGTGTTTTTTTTTTCTCTAAAAAAGGTTACTAACCTATTGTTTACTAATTTCTCCAAGGTTTTGGAGAAAAGCAGAAGTACGGAGTTTGGTCTGTAGTCTTTAAGATAATGTTTGTATCCTTTTTTGCATATTGGTATTACCATAGCTTTCTTAAATTCTGTTGGAAACACACCGATCATCAGCGATAGATTGAAGATAGTCATCAGAGGAGCTGCTAACATTAATGCCATCGTGACCCGGAGCATAAGGTTTCATTATAATATTTTTATTTCATTCTCACAAGTAGGAAAAAATTACATTAAACTATCATTTAAGTCCGCAATGTACGGATGAATTTATCATCATCAAATTCCTACCATGTACCCTCAAGTGGTATACAGGTTTTGATAGTACTACATGAAACTTTTACATCATTACTAACTTCCTATCTACAATTTTCCTCCAGATCAGTCTGTTACTTGTCAAGACTCCGACATTTTCAGATCTTATATTTCTGTCTTCTAAGGCACTTTGTACAGTATCAATCCACCTATATCTTGGTCTTCCTCTGGGTCGTTTTCCTGCCAACCTGGCAGAGAACTTGTTTTGCTAATCTTTCCTCGCCCATTCTGTTCAAGTGACGATACCATCTGAGATTAGCTCTGCTGACGCATTCCTGGATGCTGACAATGTCAAGTTTCTTCCTAATATCCTCGTTTTTAATATGATATTGCCATTGATGCCATCTGTTCACGCCTCTAATCTTTCTCAGGACTCTCATATCTGCGGTGTCTAGTCTAGTTTGATCAAGTGTTTTACTCCTGACCCAGCTCTCAGATCCATAAGTTAAAACTGGTTTGAACACTGTCTTGTATACAGCTAATTTAGTGTTCCGACTAATTTCTCCCTTATTCCATATTAATTTATTCAATTGACATCCCACCATACCAGCTTTGCTGATTCTGTTGTCCATTTCTATATTTAATTTACCATCTTCAGTAAAAATCGTGCCTAAGTAGCTGAAATGTTTCACTTGTTCCACAGGTTCTCCATTCACAACACAGTTGATATTTTCAACAATTCTGCCTATTTTCATTGTCTTTGTCTTTTTATTGCTGACCTTCATACCATATCTATTACAACAGCTATTCAATTTAGTCAGAGAATCTTGCAGACTTGTAGCGGATTTATTTAGAAGTATAACATCGTCCGCATAAAGCTGACATTAACATCTCGAATTTTGATATCACGTTTAATACCACTTTCCTTCATAATGTGATCCATATAGATAATGAATAACAGAGGGGATAATGTACATCCTTGTCTCACACCAGATTTAACATTAAAACCATCTTCCTGTACTTCCTTCAATTCTAACTGCTGACTTACAACTCAAATGAAGACTAAGTATTGCTCGATATAATGCCCCATTGACACCATATAACTGCAGCGTATTGAATAGCTTCTCTCTTGGCACCTTATCATATGCCTTTTCCAAATCGACAAAATTTAAATGCAGATCTTTGTTATATTCCCATGCTTTCTCGACTATTTGTCGTAAAGTGAAGATCTGATCCTGACAGCCTGAATCCAGCTTGTTCTTCACCAAGCTTCTCTTCCACAATCTTTCTCAACCGTTTCTCAAGTATATTTGCATAAATCATACCAGGAATGCACAGTATGGAAATACTGTCTGTAATTTTCACATTGAGTTTTATTTTCCTTTTTGTATATCGATATTTTGAAAGTTCTACTCCAATCATGCTCGTTTCATTTAGCAATTTTTCGAAGTCTTTGTTCTCTCTTATATATATATAAAGGATATCTTTTTCACCAGTCCGCGCAGTTAGCCTAGTGGCTTTGCGCTTCGCAACCAGATGCCTGGGGAAGGAGTGGCCTAGGTTCGATTCCCGTCGACGACGTGAAGAGCTTAAGGATTTTCCTCAGCCAAAGCCAAGTTAGCTGGTCTTAGATATGGATAGCAGGTTTTTTTCAGCCAGTTTATCTAGGGTTTTTCATCCCGCAAACAGGCAAACCAGAACCATGATCAAATGGGATACAACCATAGGAAGTAGTACGGCAAGGAAGGCAACGGTAAACCACCATGCTCATAATCATCTCCCTGGTATGGTAGCATATAGTTACCCCACCTGCCGTATGGCAGCTGGGAAGAGATAGATCTTTTTCATGAGTTTATCATGACACTTTTATCATTTAATAATTAGTAGTTTATATAATTTATAGAATTTAATAGCATAGATACTTATTCCTACTATCCTGCACAGTTTCTTAGGCGTTTAAGCTCACTTTGATGTTGAATCCATACACGAAATATTGGCTGGTTGCTTGGTCAACCTTTAGTACGTCATTACCGGCTAACAGCAAAAGAAACGTGTTTGAATACGAAGGTGAATTGATTTTGGATAACTACCTGTTTAAAAGGATTTGATAGAGAGAAGAGGGGATTATTGATGCTAGTTTTGATGAACATTTACCATGGAAATATTTCTAGAAGATGCAAGTGGCAGATACTAATTGCCTTTAGGAGAGAGTGCTTGGAGCGAGATGTCAATAACAATGTCAAGTATTTTATGGAGCTCTTGGGAGACACCGCCCCCAATGTGTGGATTTTGTAGAGGGTAAATATCTGTATATATTTGTAAATATTTGTAAATATTTGTAGAGGGTAAATAAGGCCGGGAAAACATGGTGGTTCACTTTTGTTGGAAATAATAAGAACTAAGTTTTGCATTCATGGGAATTAAGAAGGTTATCCGATCAGCATCGAAGAAACTGTGTGTTGCTGGCCAACTGGAGCAGGTCATTGATACATAAAAGGAGAAGGGGTGCTTGAGAGGACATATCCTTGTTGGACACCAGCATTAGTTGCATACTTATAGGATAACCATCCACCATCACGAGCAGTTTACTTACACTGAGAACACTGGCAAAAAGTTGCAGAAATCGCCAAACAGATCAAGAAACAAAAGCTTACTTTATAGTTTTACGATTTTATAGCAGAATCACATTTTATAACGACCATTCTGAGTAGTACAAAGAAGCTCTAAGTTTTCGTTTTGTCTCACTCTTGACAAGAAGCGACAGAATTGATCTTTCATTAGTACTTTTGCACTTAAATCACCCCACCCTGAAATCATCTGCCCTGGCAGCAGCTGATATGGTATAGCTCGAAGGACTAACTCAATTTGCTTTCTCCCTTATTAGTTCTTCTTTGTCTGCATGACATTTGGACTACCCAGGTACACTCTGCTGTGGCAGACGTACTTATAACAACCTCTGAATCCAGCTTGAAATACACAGAGTGAGAAAAGAAGAAATAAATGCGACTGCTCAGGTTTTAATAAAAGTATTTGCTCTGTAAGCTAGGACTTACAGAAAATCCCATCCCCCCTACACTTCGTTTTTTTTTTTTTTTGGAAAAGAAATTGTTTTTTCCATACACAAAAGATGTAATCATCGCTGCTCAGTATCGGCAGAGCTTCAATGGCTAAAATTCGCTTTTCAGTCTCAGCAAATGGATGGACTGATTTAGATTTCAGTAAAACGATTAAGCGATGTAGTCTTCTGTTAGTACTGTAAGATTTCCTCTTCGGTCTAATTCGAATATCTGTTGGCATTCCTCGTGATATGAAGCAGATAATCTCGTGAGCCATGTCGTACTTTCTGATTTCAGATAGGTCGGGGTGAGATCGGAAATTTGGCATGATTTTGGAAATGTCACTTATTATCGAAGCGAATACTGACTTAACTATTAACGAAAGTATTGGTTTCTTTTTTTCTCTCAGCTTCAAAATATTGCTATTCATTCTTCCTTCCTTGAGTGAGCATAGACGTATGTTGTACACTGGCGAAACCAGATTCCATGGATAAATGGGGTGATCAGGGCTTAACACTGTATCGGATGAGACCATCTAACTCATCTTCAAATGAAAGCTCTTATAAAGGTTATTCTAGCGCTAGACGGGATTCGACCCTCGGGCTCTGCACACAAAGGGCAAAGGTTAATGGGTATCAGTTGAATGTCGAGAAATGTAAAGTTCTGCATTTTGAGATAAATAGAGTACAAGCCATGTGTCACATTGATCGCACTGTACTCCAGGAAATAGATGAAGCTAGAGATTTAGGGGTTATGGCAGACAAGAGTTAAAGTTTAGTGGACATGTTGCTAAGGGAGCTCATAAGATTACTTAGCTACTGCAGAACACGCTAATTAATAAAACGTTATTCCCATTTATAAGGCTTTGTTACGCCAACAGCTAATTATTATTACCATCATCAAGTCTGGTCCCCTTGGTTTCTTGGGGATGAGGAAGCGGTGGAGAGGATTCAGAGGCGAATGACCAAGATGGTGAGTGGCTTGTGGAATATTTCCAATGGAGATCGAATGGAGGTGTGTGGCTTGCAGACGTTGGTTGAGAGGAGAAAAAGAGGGATATGATAGAAACATTTGTTGCTTAAAGGATTTTGTAGAATAGATGCAGGGCAAATATTTCATCATTTGACTAGAGGAG
The DNA here is from genome assembly GCF_054136105.1 of Typopeltis vanoorti. Classification (NCBI taxonomy): domain Eukaryota; kingdom Metazoa; phylum Arthropoda; class Arachnida; order Uropygi; family Thelyphonidae; genus Typopeltis; species Typopeltis vanoorti. The sequence continues at coordinate 114,981,795 of NC_143563.1, read as the reverse complement.
CCAGAACAAGGGGTCATCCCTGGAAGATGAATAAAGGTGTGGTCAGTAGGAGAAGTGAGGATTAGATTTTTTGCTTGGAGTTGTGAATGAGTGGAATGGGTTGCCATAGTCAGTTACGAGCGTTTTGTCTGTTAACGGGTTCAAGGAGACGCACGATAGATACTGTGTTTAGAGTTTAGGCCTCCCACGATGAAGATGCCCGTTTATTAGTGATAATAACTGTAAGGGTCAGTGACAATTGAATTCGTTCAAACTTTAACCAACTTCCGAAACCTATTCATTGACCTAAAAGGAGGACACTATCTGAAGCAGCTCCAAAGCCGGATCGACACACTCCGCCCCATATCCCAGATAACCTCAGCCAGCATAATCAGAAGAAAGGACTTCCACAAACCCTCGCTCAACGAAATGAAAGACAAACCTTCAGTATGTAGGGGCCTACTGTTCGTTTCAAAGAGCGGGCAAAAAAGTGTAGAAGAGCCAACACTCTCATTTAGTGGTCACTGGCCAGACCAATTTAAAAGTCACATCCAACATTTGAAAAGCGATATCCAATAAGTTTAGAAACCAACAGACACCTGCAATTACGGACATGCCACAAGGTTATATTTCTCACATTCGGATACAAAGAAGGTGTATAATAAAACTATTAAAAAATCTGGGAAAATGTTAGTTTAGGAAACATTTTAAATAGATTAGAAAGTACATTATATTTAACAAAAAAATTGTATATTGATTTTTATGTTTTACTTTAAATAAAAATTATGGTTTCACACTATATTTGCTTCACGTTCCACCATCAAACAGAACTATACTAATTTCGATAGGTATAAGAAGACATCTTTTGTGAAATATAATAAAAGATGTAGGCATACTAGCACTTCTGCATAAAGGATGCATAGTTTTTATAGTAGTGCTGTTCAGATTTACTCAATACCGTATGTATGCAACTGTGATTCGTGTACGTACGATGTGTATGTGAAAAACAATTGGACTAAGAAAGGAGTGTGTTAGGGAACAACTTGATTCTTTTATATATTTTCAGATATGAGAGAACTTATAAATACAGTAGGAAGCGATTTCTGGCTACGTGTAAAGGCACTTCCGTTCTGCCACTGAACTCAGACTTAACATGCCGAAAGCCGCATTATGTGACTGACACGGAAGTTTTCCTGTCTGTTTGTGCTGCGTCATATTCGATATCCTCTCAGAGGTAGCAGACAGTAGTAGCACACGACAATAATAATAATAACGTAGCGCGAGTTTATTCTCAAAATAAAGTCGGTTACATAATCACAGGAAAACTGACTAGAATTGTTTCAGCCGTTTAAACTAAAGCGCACAACCTTTGTTTTTAATGCTGATGACGTCTGTGGAGTTTTACTCATAGAAATAAATACATCTCACAGACATAAATAGAGAAAAATAGTCACACACACAATGCTCATATATAAAGAGAAAATTTGACTAACTAGTTTCAACACTGTAACTGACAGATTCAAATGCAACCTTTTTTAAAATTCATTAATCATTCCCATTATATTTCTTAATTATCAATGGTTTATTTTCAAACTTAGCTTTATTTTCCCCTTTGTTCTAAATTTTCTTTAAAATTTTGCATGTTCGAGATCTTTGTATTTTTGTAAAACACGAAGAGAGGGGAGTGAATAGAGATCTAAATATATCTAATTTTGTGCTATTCTGTGAGGTCTAAACCGGTTGTAATTAAAAAAACTGAGATTCGGGGATAAGAAATTGGTCCGTTACTGTTAGGCGATGCTGTTTCATTGCCGATTTGTTGCGTGCTTCACTTACTACGTAAACATCTTTAAATTCTCACATTGACGCATAATTTTATTCGACACTTTAATTGCAAATGAAACATTTTACAGTTGAGAATTGCACGCCCACGCTGCGCCCGAAATCAATAATAAATAAGAAAATCATCTTTGAATTTATTTTCGACTTGTGAGATTTGTTCGTTGCTTATTTTATTAGTTTTCTTGACGAGCTTAACAGGATTGGCGGCACCATACATTTGGTGATAAAGCGTTAAAGATATGCACTTCAGATGTAAAGATTTCTCTTATTTTCTTCAGCTGTGTTGTGAGAGACGTTTGCCTATTTTCCGGTAGAAAAAACCGTGCAAAAATCGTCCAAGACTTGTTTATCTCATTATTAATCGGAGCAAAGGCATAGAGAATTTCTTTCTTGGTAGCGGAGACCTTGAATCGGGATCAGTGAAATCCAGTGAATCGTGCGGCAAATCAATTACTTCAAGACGAAGTCCTTCACATGATGTAATAGGATAAAACTTCGTTTTCAACCTCAGACCGGATGACCTTTGTTTTCTGAGAGAGAGAACAATAAAGAACAACTTCAGAATTGGGTGCATTTCAGATGGTTGCTAAAAGGTCAAAGAAAAACAATGCTGTAAGCTATCATTTCTAATAAAAAATATCCTAAGAAAATCGATTACATCACAATTTATGCAATTTACGCATTAATTTACAGTTTAAAAAATGAAAGAAAATTAATTGTCGTCTTTGCCGCCAGGTGGCAAATGGTAAAATACAGAAATGACCACTTCGTGCAAATATTTAACATACAAGAATGTTATACGAAGGTTCAAAAATCCTAAAATAGTATGAAATATTTATGGGAGATGACGCATTGGTTAAATAGGGGTTTTAATAGGAAAACAAATGCAAGGCGTTCAATGGTCGCAAACACTCTACACTCACTAACACCCTGCTAAGAAAATGAGGGGGAAAATCAACGATGTTAATGTAGAGATGAACTGAAAATAGGATGTCCGGAAATTTGGACATGGAGGAACTGTTCAAGAAATATCGTTTTAAACTTCATTCATCGTGCTATTTTGAATCACATCTGTGGCCTTTGGCTATAGAGAATTGATCTTGGCCACCATTCGGCCCAGACTGGATATTACAGTCTGGGCCGAAACATTTCTCACGCAATTTTTGAATACGAGAAATAAAATGAATCTGTTTTCATAAGAATCATAAATATTGACGACTTTGAATAAAACAGTTTTCAACATGTAACCGATGAACAGAAATCTATTCTTCCCTGTCGGTGATTAAATATACTGAACATGTGATCATTTTCCGCTTACGCCAACATCATTCCTGTACATCGAAATACTCGAGAGAGAAAAGCAGTTTTATTTTCCTAGTTGCACATCGAGCGTGATTAGGATTTGAAATTATAAGAGTTTAATTCTAACTCTAATTGCCTTGTGAATAGTGTCATTTATTTCGAGGAAAGTTATTTTAACTTATAAAAAATGATTACAAAGATAATTGCTAATCCAAATATTATTACTATCCCTTCATTTTTTAAATATTCTCCAGGTATTTTTATAAAATGTTTAAACACCTATTTATTATTATAAAAGTTCACAGTTGTAAGCAAAACATATGAGTTTAGTGATAAATGACGAAAAGATGATTGACGGAAGTGAATGCAAATGGCGGCTCGCGTATTAGTTCAGTGCGATAGTTTTGAATGATAAATGAAATATTTAGAGGTAAGCGGTCTTCATTTTCTGAAATTTCATATGCTATTGATTTGTGCATTAGCTAATCGCTCGATATTGCTGGCAATCCTTTTCATCTGCAATATCCTCTACAAAATTTCTCCTGGATTTCTAATTGCGATCATAAGCAATTTTCCAATCACTACTTACTAGATATAACAACAAATAAAACAGACATGGATAATATTACTGATCTGCTAGAGCATCTAAACAAAGAACAAGCATTAAAATTGTTTAAATTACTGCTTAAAAAATTTGATACTGAATGGCCAGGTTTCCTAAACCTGTACACACAGCCGGAAGAATCCGATGATATGGACGGCGAAGTGGAAGAGATCAATGACACATCCATCTCCCTGCCCGAGAGCCTCAGTCAGACGGTCTTCACAGGAGAACAGACGGGCAAGAGACGTAGAATCGAGGATGATCATGTGGAAAACGAAACTCCCTCACAAACAGTCCCGGAAAAAAGGGAAAAGGTCCCCCCGGTAATTCTCCGTGAAAAGGAAAAATGGACCGCAGTTGCAAGAAACCTAAGAGAACATCAAATTGGATACTCCTGGGCCAAAAACACCGACGAAGGTGTAAAAATCCAACCAACAACAGTCACAGACTACAGAGGAATAACAAAAATGATGGATAACAACAAACTACAGTACCACACCTTCGCACTAAGTAGCGAAAGAAATCTAAAGGTTGTACTGCGAGGTGTCACCGAAGGCATTACCTCCGAGTAGATCGCGGCTGGCCTAACACCTATCAAAGTCAGTCGGATGTACACATCCGATAAACAACCAATGCCATTAGTATTGGTTGAGATACAGAACACACAAAGACAAATTTATGACATAACTGCGGTCTGTGGACTTAAAATATCAACAGAGCCACTCAGGAAAAGGGCATCAGCAGGGCAATGCCATCGTTGCCAAAAGTTTGGCCATGCCCAAAGACTCTGAAAAGCCGAGTTCAGATGCCTGAAGTGTGGCGAGAAGCATCAAACCATTACATGCACAAAAGCAAGAACCACACCAGCCAAATGTGCCAACTGTGGAGGTCCCCACCCAGCAAACTACAAAGGATGCAGCCACCATCCCAGAAGTCACGGAACTACAAGACCCGTCCAACCTCCCCAATCTGGACCACCAATCAAAGCATCTCTGCTGCACAGTCATCAAACCATCAAAACCCAAGCCATAAAAGTCAGGAAAGGGCTCAACCTTCCACCAAGACCTATGCTGAAGCAGCCCGCCCAAAGGACACAATACAAAGCAATCAAATAGGCTCCAACATCACAGCAATACTGACTGTTTCGCTAGACACTATGCTGCAGGAATTCAGCAGAACAAACCCAACTCCATCCTCCACAAAGAGATTCCTGCAAGGAACCCATTCCATACTCACAGCACTCAACTATGAATAAAACAAAAGTAAAACCTAACTCGCTTCTAATTGCAGCATGGAATGCCAATGGCCTCACCAACAAAACATTAGAACTACAAGAATTCGCACAAAGACACAACCCGGACATAATGGCGATCAACGAGACCCACCTAAGACCTGCCAACAACCCAAAAGTGAGAGGATACACAATATACCGAACGGATAGACTCAGATCCAGAGGGGGAGGCACTGCCATCTACATCAAACCATACCTCCACCACAATGCCATATCTAACCCACAGACTGGAAACCACAGGAATACAAGTCCACACAAACAATGCTGGAAGCCTCAAGATATTTGCTGCCTACAACTCACCAAGCAATCCTCTACTGACAACAGACCAGGATGCAGTCCTCGGCACCACAGACCCCACCATCATAGTAGGTGACTTGAATGCCAAACACACAGCATGGTTCAGCACCACCAACAACAGAAGTGGTGGCATACTACACAACTATTCAACACTTAACTCAGTTGTGGTAGCAGGACTCACTGAGTACACTTGTTACAGCCCTCATGGCAGATCAGATGTACTTGACATAGCTATCCTTAGAAACATCAGTTATCAATACAAACTAGAGAGACTCAATGAACTATCATCCGACCACAACCCAATCCTGATCAAACTTGGCACGCAAGATCAACTGGCCCACCAGCACACCTTCATATCGTGGGATAGGCTAGCTAAAATCCCACCAGAATACATTGGTCCTGTACCAATCATTCACAAAAAAAGAAGACAGATGAAGCAATAAGCAATTTAACAAGCCAAATTAAAAAAGCACTACAAGCAGTCACCAAAACCACAACCAACCACCCATCCAGTCGGCTCCCAGAAAACTTAATGGACCTCATCAGAACAAAAAACAAAGCCAGGAAAAGATACCACAACACGAGAGCCCCACAGGACAAGAAAACTCTGAACAAGTTGAACAACCAAGTCAGAAAAGCACTTCAAATCCACAGGAACCAGGATTGGGACAATAAACTATCATCACTCAACCCAGAAGATCACACAATATGGAAATTTCTGAAGATTCTACGCACTAAACACAATCCCCTACCGCCCATGCAAACTGCTCATGGAACGGCGCACACTGATAAAGAAAAAGCAGAAGCAATAGCAGAAAACCTAGAAAAACAATGCAGCCCGTCATATGATAATATAAACATCACCCACATATATAAAGTCCACCAGCAGGTCAAGAGTACCTTAAATCAGTCCGAAGACAAACCAACCAACATCACCCCCACTACTCCAGTTGAAATAACCAACATCATAAAGCATCTAAACAACAAAAAAGCTCCAGGGCCAGATGGAATTATCTAACAGAATCATCAAATTACTTCCTAGAAAGGCTATTATGCACCTGGTTAACATAACCAATGCAATATTGAGGATACAACACTTCCCCTCTGCATGGAAAACACAGACATACCAATAAAAAAGCCAGGAAACAATCCGCAACTCCTGCAAAGCTACCGTCCAATAAGCCTGCTTTCCAACCTGGGAAAGATTGCTGAAAAAAATTATCCTTTCAAGACTACAAGAAAAATCAGACCAATTAGGAATAATTCCAAACGAACAATTTGGCTTCCGCCGTATGCACAGCACAGTGCAACAAATACACCGACTAGTGGAGCATATCACTCAAGGATACAACTGGAACCTTCACACAGCTGCAGTTTTTCTGGATATTGCCAAGGCCTTTGATAAGGTATGGCATCAAGGATTACTCTATAAACTCATTCAGGCCAACATTGCAACAAACCTTACCCGTCTAATAAAATCATACCTCACTGACAGATCCATGCAGATAAAAATAAATGGCACCATCTCAACTAGGCGCCAAATCCTGGCAGGAGTAACTCAGGGATCTCTTTTGGCTCCTTTACTTTTCACAATCTACGTGGCTGACATTCCACAGAACCTGAGGACTACCATCACAGCCCTATATGCTGACGACACAGCCATAATGACAAGATCTCTCCGCCCACACCTGGCGATCAGTCGTCTCCAGGATACTATCACAAAGCTAGAGAAATGGTTCTCCGACTGGAGGATACAAGTAAACCCCGTCAAAAGCTCAGCTATACTGTTCACCAGACGGAAAGCCTTCATCCAACATGATATTGAACTTCTCGGAAAAAAGATACCATTGCAGACAGAAGCCAAATACCTTGGAGTACAGCTAGACAAAAAGCTAAATTTCAACAGCCATATCAAGCTCATAGGCACAAAGACATCCAGAACCATAGCCCAACTCTCTCCCCTGATCAATCGCAACAGCAAATTGGATAAACGCAACAAGCTGTTATTATATAAGATGGTAATTCGACCAGTAATCACATATGCATCCCCGGCATGGAGTCACACATCCAAATCTAACATCCAGAAACTACAGAGGATACAAAACAAATGCCTGCGGATGATCTTAGACGCCCCATGGTTCGTCAGAAACACGCAGATCCACAGAGAAACCGGAACCCCTGACATCCGTTCTCTCCTTCATGACCATGCGGAAAAGTTCTTCAGCAAGGCACATTCTCATCCCAATCCACTAATCAGACAAGCTTCCAGTTATAGTGAACATGACTATCAAAAACACAAAAGACCCAAGGCAATCCTGCTTTCAGCTGAACAGAGCTAACTCCATAGTTCACAAAGTGCGAGCATAAGTCTCACAACCTCCCCTTTCAAGCTTCTCCACACAGATAAAGGGGAAAATAAAAAGCATTTTATGCTTCACCCAGCAAGCCAGTAACGTTGTTGTTTTGTTGTTAGTGATAAATCACAAAAAAGGTATAAGTAATTGCATAATAATATGCTTAATAATATTGTTAAAAAGTCCGGAGACTCATCACGTGAGACAATAACGAATTATTATACACCCAAAACCTACCATACCTCTTCTTAAACTCCTTCACTGTCAGGGTACTCAAACTAATTCTGGCTATTCATTCCACCCCTCACCTCTCCAAGCAAAACAATTGTTCCATCCCTCTACTTCCACGAATGGGATATTTCTAACTTGCTATTTACAGTTTTAATATTCCATTTAAAACTATAAATAATTAGAAGGGTATTTCAAGTCGATTTCGTCTTTCGACTTTCATCATATCTTAGAGAAAGGCATGTGTTGGATGTCTTACGTAATTCATAAAACTAATTTACATGCATCTTAATTTATCTAAAGTGTGTTACGGTAACACGAAAGCTGTGGTTGCACTTCGTAAGCTTGTACAAGATTAAATGAAAATAATTCTGCTTATTTCCGGGTCTTTCAATTTTTATCAGTGGAGAGAGAGAGAGAAGTGAAAAGAAATGTCATGAATTAAAAGCAATTTAGAGACCATTATGAAAATCAAAGGCCGATTAATGCTACGTTCGAAAATGCAAAAATATTTCAAACAAATAGTGGAATGAAGATTAACAGAAAAGCAAAACATGCACTAATTAACACTAATTAATTAATTTTTATTAAAAAAATTAAAAGTAAAATCAACGGGAAAGAAAACAGAAAAGAAAAATATTTAAACAAATGACGAATATCTCATAAATGAATAAATGCTAAATCATAAACCCAGCGAGAAATAAAGACAAAGACGGATATAAACAATAAAATAAAAAACTGCAGAACGCAAGACAAATCACTGCAATAAAAAGAACCTGTCAAAAAGCACATATTCGAAATTTATATTTTGCTACTGATCAGAACGCCGGTTGAAATCTTAAGATTGTGACGTACTACTCGAATACGTACATTTTTGAGAATCTGTTTCAGTTTCACTCTGATTAGGAATAAATCTCAAAAGCGCTATAAATAGAGGATTTCGTAAGAAATATACAACAAATTGGGTGTTGTAGTGAAATTTTAGAAACAATCTGAGAAGATAAGCGAATAATTACTTGTAGATGAAGACAAGATTGCAACTTGTTTAATAAAATTCGAAAACAAAAATATATAATTGAGATCTTATACAAACAAAAAGATATTTAGTGCATATAATTACCTGCAATCCGTTCTCAAATTTCACGAGTGTCTTCTTCTTTAAGACGAGAAATAACTGAACACAGACTCTCTGAAGTAGTCCATCCTGTTCGTCTTCAAAATTCTGAGGACGTGGGAGAAAAAAAAACAAAGTTGATAAGGTATTAAATGGGATCATAACAAGATTTCAGTTAGAAATATAGATTAGTATATTAAGTTAATCTTCAAAGTTAAGTTAACCTTTTAACTAGTAGTGCACCGACTAGATTCACAAAAAAAAGTTAGCATAGCGAGGAACAAAAACGTGTTAATTGAGATCATTACGAGGGGGGGGATATCACAGTTAAAACAACAAAAAAACAGAAGAAACGAAGATTGAAAATTGAAAAATGTGCTGAGAACGAATTAAAAACATTAGCTAATTTGCGAAATTATTCACGGAAGGTTTCTTGCTTATGATCATGAATTTCGTTTTGGTGATATTTAATCTTGATATTTAACCATTTTTTTCACTCTCTTCGTTCACTTGTTCCAGAAGACGCTGAAGATCTTGAATATTGTCAGCCAGGAGAGCTGCTCATCGGCATAACGGATGTTACTGATGATTTCACCATTCACATTAATCCCTTCTTCGATTCCTTTAAGAGTTTTTGAAATATGGCTTCTGAGTATATGTTAAGAAGAAAAGGAGAAACACACATCCTTGCCTTGCTCCTCGTTTGATGATAATGGAGTCTGTAATCATGTCATCAACTCGAACAGGTGTCTTTTGGTTCGAATATAAGTTTTGGATGATCCTGGTGTCTTTACCATCTAATCCAATTCTTTCTAATAATAAAATCATTTCAGCATGTCGGACTTTAAATAAATACTTCCTTGTTTTGGTAACTACATTTTTTGAGGATCGCTTAATACTTGTGACTTTTTTTTGTGAGGAATGCAAATTAAATGAGATTATACAAGAAACAAAATAGTTAGGATCGAAAAACCTTGAAACCAAAATGAACATTTATAAATGTTAAATTGCGAAAATGATTTCCCTGAGATATCTTTATATTAATGTAGCAAATGTAGACACTGGGTGGGAATTAAAATCTATACTAAGCGTAAAAATTATTGGGTTGAATAAAAAAAAAAAAAGAAACTACTCCAGAATACGAAACGAAACGGGAAAATAACAGAACGGAAAAAAAAACCAAAATCTCTACATTAACTTATAACAAGAAAAACAAACATTAAAAGCTTCATTTATGTATCATACAATAACTAAAAAGTGCTCATATGCATTTAAGAAAATCCAACAGGAATCAAAAATTACCTTTCGCGATGAATAAACCCAACTCCAGCGGCAGCATATAAAACACTAACATATTTAATATCAAATACACTAAATCAAATTAGTCATCATATGCATAAGCATTATATATACATTATATAAATATAACTTCCCCAAAGTAAACAAGAAACGATTGACACAATAATATGCCACTAAATATCTTGAGACGGAAGGTTCGTCCATCTAATCCATTTGATAGCTACAAAGATTAACGAGACAACTAATACTACCAAACCAATGTTTCTTGGTAAAACCCATTGATTTGGAAGTATCTCTGTAACAACATACTCTTAGGAAACAATGTCAAAATATATTTACCACTCAGACGTTGTACTCCTTATGGATTATCACTTATACTACAATGTAAGAAACGTTTCCAAGACACTTTACATAATTAAATGAGTGTACTTATGTAAGGATCTGAGTATGTATATACACATTTTAGATAAGAATACCGAAATATCCTTAGCTTTACAGACGTTATAATCATTACATATTCTATGCTACGATATCAAGAAACGTTTCCAATACATATTATAGTATTTAAGTGAGTGTATTTAGGTTAAAATCTCTGTATGTATATACACACTTTAGATAAGAATACTGAAATTTCTTTATCTTTAGAAACGTTATAATTGTTACATATGCAATGCTACGATGTAAAGAGAGGTTTGCAAGACACCTAATAATAATTAAGTGAGTGTATATAGGCTACGACCTCTGCATGCATATATACAAACTTCAGATAAGAATACCGAAATATCTTTATCTTTAGAGACGTTATAATCATTACACATACTATGCTATGGTGCAAACAAACATTTGCGAGACACCTTATACTAATTAAGTGAGTGTAGTTAGGTTACGACCTCTGCATATATATACACACTTTAGATAAGAATACCGAAATATCTTTATCTTTAGAGACGTTATAATCATTACATATACTATGCTACGGTGCAAACAAACATTTGCGAGACACCTTATACTAATTAAGTGAGTGTAGTTAGGTTACGACCTCTGCATGTATATACACACTTTAGATAAGAATACCGAAATATCTTTATCTTTAGAGACGTTATAATCATTACATATATTATGATACGGTGAAAACAAACATTTGCAAGACACCTTATACTAATTAAGTGAGTGTAGTTGGGTTACGACCTCTGCATGTATATAAACACTTTAGATAAGAATACCGAAATAACTTTATCTTTAGAGACGTTATAATCATTACATATACTATGCTGCGGTGGAAAGAAACGTTTGCAAGACACCTGATACTATTTAAGTGAGTGTATTTAGGTTACGACCTCTGTATGTTTATACACACTTTAGATAAGATTACTGAAATATCTTTATCTTTAGAGACGTTATAATTGTGACATGTTCTGTGCTTCAATGTCAGGAAACATTTGCAGAATACAGTTTACCAATTTTTTGAGTATAGTTATAATTGTTTGCTATTTTATGTCTATATATATGTACTCTCGATACCAATTATCCAAATATATTTAAATTTTAAGACCTTATATTTTTATATGATTTGCTACAACCTTCATTAACTCCTGTTTATGCACTCTTCGTCCTAAGTTGTGTTCTTTGCCTTTACTTCTAGTTTTTAGAAAAATATATGTTGAATAGGTTATCGTGTTGTTTTTTTTAGTTTTATTTCCCCTTCTGTTGCATTTCACATATCATTGTAATGATTCTTTATCCTTTCAGTGTTTCTAAAATTCAGCGTTTTCAGTTTTCGTACTTAATCCAAGCATCTTATTCTACTGTTGCATCGTCATTTTTCTTTTTGGTTTGGTTGGCTTTCCTCATTTCTTCATGTTTTAATTAAAGAAATTGAACTTCATTTGCTGTCGCTAGTCGTTTAATAGCGAAAGTATTTGTATGATGAGTTGGACTCCTTCCGATGATTTATTAAAATTTGTATGTGTTATTAATGTTGCAGTTTTAAGTTCCGTGCGCTGACTTCATACGTATCAAAATGTGTCGAGAAAATATATAATTATCCCTTGAAAATTTAATAAACTTGAATCCTTTTTATTTCAACGATTTCTGCCATCGGTTTTCAAAACGTATGCATGTCGAATGCAGTTCAGGATGTTTACCGACAATGCTGTTTGGATTTCAATTTAATTTTGTTCTGAGGTCATCGCGCTATATCAGATCCGTCATTATTAAATCTGTGTTTTTAATCGAATATGATAAACTAATAGAAGCGTTTAAATGTGTTCAATTCTACTCAAACTTCATTTGATGCACAACAAAATGCAATCTCGCATTTGCAACTAACGAAGTATTATTTAAATCCTCAAATATCTTTTAAAGTATTTTGAAAGATCTTCGTGTACTTACCGCAGAACCGGTCTTCTTCTTATTTCGATTAAAATAAAGACGTTGCTTCGATTGTCACTTCTTTCTCCTTTTCTTTTAGGAAGACCTAAGAAATTGCGTGATGCGTTCTTATTAATTACAACTTTATTCAAAATAATTGAAATGATCAGGAATAGTATTTGATATTCTTTTTATATTGTGAATGTTGAAATACTTCTGTTTTTATTTCAACTCCCACAATCGACCGTCTGTTTCTATATCTTCTATATCATCGAGAGTGAGGATTACGTTTTCCTTACGAACGTTCAAATGAAGTTGAGTTAATCCGTCTTAGGCGAGGATGGTCACTTTAGAAAATTATCTGTGAAATAATGAAAGTTTATTTAGTTTCTTCGTTATATTTTTGATTAGCTTGCTCGTGCAACCACAACAGTCCATCTATCCCTTCAGAACCGATTATTTTCGGGTAACTGTGACTGGCATAATATTTATGGTTACAGTGAAGTAATTTGACGTTTTAATTACCGATATTTCTAGTATCATTTTTTAATCAGTTTCAAAATTAAAATTAGTTGGTCTGTAGAAAAAAAATAATTAAATATTCATATTTTTTTACAAAACACGGCCGTGTTACATCATATTAAGTAGACTTCTCTCATTCATCTCCTATTTCTTAGAGGAAACAATAAATAATTCGAATATATACTATAATTAAAGCTATCTATTTAGGAAAGCTTATTTATTAGCGCGCGAAGATTGAAATAATGCAAAATTATATCGTAATTTCGTAAGCCAAGATCGATGTTCTTGGTTAATTTTAAACGGCTATGTTATTTCATAAGCTAAAGTAAGAAATATCATCGAAAAACTCACTCTGTTAGCCACTTTATAGCTCGAAAGCGCTTAATCCTGAAGAATTAAATAGGAGTTTTAAGTTGTAGTACAAACAGATTCACTTGCTAGAGACAACTGAGCTTGTAGCAAATACTGCATGCAAAAGGAATATTATTCTGTCTGGTATTGTTCGATAGTCAGTAACAATCACTAATAAGTATTGTTTCTTATACAGAAGCATATTTAACAATCTATTGTTGCAGTATAACTTTTTCGGAAATATGCATTTTGTTGCTAATGCAATAATGTTTTAATTTATAGACTAACGTCTCAGTGGAATATTTTAAATCACTAATACGTTATTAAATCAAATAATATATTGGACGTTTTATTTTTGAATTTTCATTAATTGTCTTTCTCAGTCGTCTTTATTTATGTTCATCCTCAGTTCCAATATTGCAATAATTGAATTAAATTCGATGTTGTAAAAATTGTAATTTTTATCAAATACTTAACGAATACAAAATCGGTTTGGTCGGAATGTATAACATTGGATTGCAACTGAAATATCGTACTTTAAAATAAAAACCAACAATATTTCATTATTTCAATATTTCATTATTCTCCTGTATAGGAGAATAATTCTGTTTGTTCCAAGAACCTTTCAGCATATCATCACAATAATTCAGCTCGCATATTTTGCTATCTTACTAAGGTGTGCGTGTATGTGCGCGCGCGTGTGGATGAACTCGTTGTGCAGTTTTCCACAGGTCTCGGACAAGATTAACTTACCACCTCTATTAACGTCGCAATCAGATGCAACCCGCGGCCTGTTCGTTGGAGAGCTGATAGGCTGACTATTCGGCCAACGAGGGCTGGCAGATAAAACATATCCTTAATTTTTTTATTATCTTATATATAGGTTTGTAATCCGCATATTAAATTTATCACGCGGCCACCGTTCCTGATCCTTGAGAAGTCTTAAGGAGAACAGCACAAATGATAATTAGAAAATTTCATTTTAACGTTTTACATCCGATTACTTTAAACGTTGAAAGCCAGATTGGCCACCATCACCGTCTTCGAACTCTGAAAAGGGCATTCATAAATTGTAATCCGGGTTGAAAGCAACTGGAAAGGAGGGCATTCAGATTACACACGCATCGCAATGGATATTAAACTGATGTGAATATTTTGCGTTTGCGATTCGCCTAAAATTCGAGTCGTTCAAAGTGTAAGTGAACTGCAAAGTTCAATCTGGGTGTGAAAGACTTAAAGGTATAACGTGACTTTTGTGACCTTAAGCATCCTTTGTGTAATTTTAATGGAAATTCCGTACGACAAGAAGAATAACTTGAGTCGTTCCAGTTGGAAGAACATGCGTAACCGCAATGATAACCCTAATGGGTTGGAAATGTGATGGTCTTCTCCAACTATTAATAAGATTCGTATATTTAGAGTTCTGGAAGATTTCATAATTTCCATTAACGAAGGGTAAAAAATAGTGTCAATTTTTCGTCCAGGCGGAATATTGAACATCCCCGTTTTAGATTCAGCCAATACAATTTAAAGCTCGTGATGTATTGGCTTGCTTAAATTACTTTACCTGAAACTCCATTTAATGGAACAATTCATTGTGTCAATCATGCAGAATATCGTATTTTATGCAGTTTTCACTTTGAGGTTTTGATTTTCTTTTTAACAAAGAAATTTGTTTGAGGAGAAGAAGCAGAAATAGCAGAATCACATTCAAAAGAAGAATGACCCACAACCAAAGAGTCAATAGAACATGGATATTCAGCACAGATACAGAAATATGGATCCGAAATCCTCTTAAAATGATGCAGGAATAACAACTGAATCGCATTGCCTTCCACTCGTTTCCCTGTCAAGTCTCTGATGATCATCAGAGATCAAATCCCTCAAAACAGGCAAGCTGACCCGTCGAACATCGGCAATTAACAGACAAAAACACCTTCGTCTGCGGCCTGTTTGACCTAATGTAAATACATCTGCCATCCAAACTAAAAAGCTGTGGGTTCGAATTCCCCGCATGCCGTGGATGTTTGTCTTATTAATTCAGCGTGTTAAAGCATCTAAAACCTAACCATTTCTTCCCTATTTTGTGTTCGTTCCTTCGGCTATAATACGAACCATGCTACGAACAGCGAATTTCGTCGCTGATTAATTCTTAAAAGGTTTTTCCTTCAGAATTTTAAAGATGCCTGATAACATCTTCTATTAATTTGTCGATGATTTTGAACCAATTGCGCAGTCGAGTGAAATTCACGCAAATAGCAAATGCGAAGAAATAAGCCCGTGCTATTCTGCGCCCCGTGAATGTGTTGGGTCACATAAATGAAGCTCCCACAATCATTCATTTTCCGTAGTCATATTAAGTTAGATTTCTAGTACGTTTATAAAGCGTATAATATTGATTTATTCTGCTTTTCGCATCCTTGTGCACATTAAATTCACAATATTCGTCAAACATTCTGTTTTAATATTTCTGATTCTCGTATACAAAAGCATTCATTACTGAAGAAGAAACACTTTTTACGCAGTGTTGCGGACTTCGTCTGGGGAGAATAAAACAGGAAAACTTAGCAAGGATTGTTTTTTTTTTTTCAAAAGAGCTCTATCGAGATCTTTGGTTTAGGAAAGAAATATTAATATATAAACTACAATCGTCTGTTACTTTAAAAATCAACCAACGAAGGTAACTATCCAGTGTGTCACTAACAATGCCAAATGAACTTCGCGCAAACAAAACACTAGAATTTTCTCTCCAGGAATACGATAAAGAAAGCCTAAATTGAATGAATCAGTAATTAAGAAGTGGTACTACAGTTGTTAGCATAACGTTCAGGATTACGCGCTGCAGTTAACAAAATGAGGCACTTGTCAGTTCGGTTGAGAAGGGTTGCGCTTAATTGAAATCAGAATTTTATTGGACATTTTCCCAAATGATAAATGACTGTGCTCTTCTATTGATCGCATTATGCTAAATGTAAGTATGCTGCTTGGAAAGAAGTCAACGAGATCCCCCCCTCCGCCTCCCCCGAAGGGCAAGGTGCATCGTGCCATGTAACGAGTTTTTTAGCCGGTATAAA
Source organism: Typopeltis vanoorti (assembly GCF_054136105.1). Classification (NCBI taxonomy): domain Eukaryota; kingdom Metazoa; phylum Arthropoda; class Arachnida; order Uropygi; family Thelyphonidae; genus Typopeltis; species Typopeltis vanoorti. The sequence continues at coordinate 114,965,168 of NC_143563.1, read as the reverse complement.
TTGAAATAATATGGTGCGTCGAAGTCGGTGCAAATCTCTCAGGGGGAAAAACTGACGAAGTTGGAAAAAGACATTGCAACAGGATGCCATGTTGCAATCCTACCTGTTCGACAGGTTGTTGACAAATTGGGCCGTCCCAAGTCAACAATCAGTGATACCATACTGGGATGGAAGCACAGGGCATTAATTTCAAGTGCTACTCGAAGTGGACGCCCCACTACACTCAATGCAAACTCCGGCGGACACGTTGAATGCCGAGTTCTGAAAATAGACTGAAGCACATTTCTGCGCTAAAACATTCAGAACCGAGGCTCACAACATGGGCGTCGATAGCAGGACCACAATATACAAGCCCCACATTACCCAATCCAACATGCAGCGTCGTCGTCAGTGGTGCAAAGAACCTGAACAGTGGGACGTGGAAGCTTGTAAAGCTGTGTTATGGAACAAGGAATCAAGCTGCGCCCTCTACCGAGCAGATGGAAGGGTATGACGGATGCCCGGTGAACGTCTCTTACCAGAACGCATAACCCCAACTCTAAAATTCGGAGAGTGCGGTGTGATGGGCCTGTTTTTCCTGGTTTAGCCTTGAACCTCTGTTTGGTGCCACGAACGATGCATCCCGAGAGTTAATTGAAAATGCAATGCTTCCGACTTTGTGGCGTTTCTACGGTACTGACCATCGTCTCATTAGGCTGCTGCTGTAACTGCTCGGTTTGTGCTCGTAAAATTATTATTTTGACCACAGAAAGGATTATTTAATGTTTAAAGTTTTCAATTCATTTTAGCGTATCTTTTCATTTTTATGGAGTTTCATTCGTATTCTTTCTCTAATAGGAAATAATAAGGAATGAACCTCGATGGGCTAGTTAAATAAGGTCTGTAGGACTGCGAAAGCATAAAACATTCTCAATATGAAGCGATGATTAACACTCTTTCTTATTTCAGAAACTTCTGTTATTAGCGCGTGTATTTAAATAATTCAGACATCTCCGTTAGCCAAAGTCTTGGGAATCGTTGTACTGTTTAGAGTTGTAAAGTAATAAATTAATCTGGAAATTATTTGCTCACCTCGTTGCATTTTGGCAGATGTAAAGCTCTAAACACCGAAGAATTATGAATCAAATCACATAATATCAGACATTTTATCTTCTTTTAATGTAAATGATTTCGCATATTCGACCCAACTGTACCGGAAACAAACACTGCGTATAAAAGGACATTATTTTGTTTCGTGTTGTTTGTTAGTTTCTAACAATTACCAATGAGTGAGTTTCACTTTCGCTGCAGCATTTTTAATGATGGATTGTTGCAGGGCGTGTTTGGTTAAAACGTCATTCCTCGTTGTTGTTGTTTTATTTTGTGGCGTAAAAATCTAAATTAAAATGGAGTATTTTAAATCAGCGACATGTTTTCTATTAAAATGCTAATTACGTTGTGTTGAAGAAGTTATTCCGAGCAGAACTAACATTGTGATCTTCTAGTATTCTGAGCTTATTCTTTAGGAATTGATATCCACCCATAATTTGTAGGAAGTATGAAGATAACGCACATTTTACGGTTTAAGTTGATATTTCTTCATGTATAAGACGCAGCAGATCTTGCTCATCATTCATAGCAATCCTTCCCACTTTAAATTATGTTTTCTTCCTTTTAATGAAACCCTGGTAATTATAAGAAATTAACCAAAGATGAAACAGATTTGTAATTATTTTGAACATTCGAGCTATGAATTCATGCTGTTTAAATTGACCTTCCTCCTGCATGTTTAGGCCTCTTAACATTGCAGAATTCGGCTTCCGTTTTATGCCTTCGCCTAGGCCTACATCGTGCCATTTATAACGAGGAATATGGGATTAGCCTAGTCTGTTATGTCTGTATTTCGCTTTTTTTAATTCTTACATACATAAAAATAATTCAGTAATATATACTGAGGGTTTAGTTTATGTAATAACGCATGAACTTCGTGAATTCCAGAAAGTAACTCACGATAATGATAGTCCGCAATACTCAATCAATCGCATCTTATGACTGCTGTCATTTTGAATTGGGGTTCCGACTCGTTCTTGAGAAAATCCTATCCAAAAAAAATGTAAAATTACAATACTTTAGTAGCGTGGTGAGGGTGAGGTGTAAATAATTTGGAAAGCAGCTTTTCTAATGACCCAACATAGAACTAAGTGGGGGCATCAACACACAGCAGGCTAACGGCGGTCTCTCACGGGATTAGGATCGTCGATCTCCTTAACTCTCATCGGTGTGACATTCTAACCCACTGCCTGTTGGTTCGAGTGTGAATACGCAGACTAATCAGCCAACCGACAAATTAAACCTCTCCTTGATTTTGGACTATTTGTATGCAGAGGCTCGTGTTAATCGCTTTAATATTCCAGAGTATTTTAATAAGTTGTTACACTTTTACCCTTCTTGTAAATGGATGTACGTGAGGTCTGCTTTGCTTCAACCTCGATAATCAGTTCAGGTTTCGGATCCAACTGATGAGACCTTGATAAATGTGAAACGGGTTTGGGTAACTGTCCTCCCTGTAATTCATAGAATTATATACACCTGAAAGGATGTGAGCTTTGCATTATGGGATACTAAGGCAATTAATGTGAAGCCATTAACCTCGGTATGCAGAAACCGAATCATGAAGAAATTTCACGTGCCAAGTTTGTTTCCATACACTAGGGTATAGGATTATCTCGGTATACAATTTCTTGATAGTTTTAATTTAATTTACAACTTTGTGAAAAAAACTATCTATAGCTTGCTATAATTGAAATGATTTTAATAATAAGTTCTTAGATCTTTTTATTTTTTATATATTAGATATATAAATTTTTCATTAGTGTTGGTCAAAGTCTAATGTATAATGGGGGAGTGAGATATCTAATGTCTGATGGGGTGGGTGAGATATGATGATTAATACCCTTGGAGGGTAATGGATGGCAATGCTGCAGCCAATGAAGTTTTAACTGAGACTCAGTTATTGCTGTTACCCTCCTGCCATGATCAGAGCTTTAATAGCTCAATAACACCTTCTCCCTACACTGTCCTCTACAGATAACGGCGAAGATGAAAAGCATTCTTGCTTCGCCCCTTTAAGCCAGTCCTTATAAGGATAAAGAAAGTCAAAATCTAATAGCTATTACGCTATGAAAAAAGAGTTTTGAGCGCGAAGATGAATATATCGGCATGATGGTTGTTGTTGTTGCGAAGAATGTTTTTGATTTCAGTGGTGATTAGTGAGTTTTAGATTTTGTGAATCTTCTTTGATAGCGGAGTACAAGGTAAGACATTGACTTTTGATGCATTTTTTCCGGCCATTGCCCGTTCTCTTCGCCATTACATTATATATATATATTTTTTTTTCTCAGATAAGCATATTTGAATACTTTTAAACATGAGCAGTTTAAGTCCCGACGACTTTGTCCAATCTCTGGATAAGAAGTTCGCGCTCGACCTCCTCAAAAAACCGTTGAAGAAATTTGAGGTAGAGTGGCCAGGGTTTCTAAACCTATATTCAGCGACAGATGACTCCACAGAAGGGGACAATTCAACACCAGGGGAAGAAGGGAAGACGAACCTGATAATCTCTGCTCCCATACCAGAAGACCATACAGGAAAAAAAGAGTAAAACAGCCAAGACTCAGGTAAACGAGGGGATGGAAGAAGATTCCCCCCAACACTGACTTCCCCAGACTCAACAATGAAAACGTTCCTCCAATTGTACTACGGGAAAAAGAACGATGGACGGCCCTCAGGCTATTATGCAAAACCACCAAATTGCCTATTCATGGGCAAAAAACGTAGACGACGGAGTTAAAATCCAGCCTGCCACAGTAGGCGACTACAGAAAAACCATGGATGAGTCAGATGTTAAATATCATACTTACTCACTGAAGTCGGAGAAAAACCTAAAAGTTGTACTCAGGGGAGTAACAGAAAACATCTGCACAGATGAAATAACTGAAGACCTCCGCCTCCACGATCTCCGACCTGTCAAGGTCAGCAGAATGTTACGGGCCGACAAGAGTCCAATGCCCCTAGTACTCGTAGAGATACCTAACACACATACAACATAACAATGATCTGTGGTCTGAAAATCACAACTGAACCATTAAGGAAAAGAGCGTCGTCGGGCCAGTGCTGCAAATGTCAGAAGTACGGACACGCACAGAAACTCTGCAGAGCAGACTACAAATGCCACAAATGTGAGCAAAACCATCCCACAGCAACCTGCTCAAAACCCAGGACCTCACAAGCCAAATGCGCGAATTGCGGGGGCTTCCACCCGGAAACTACAGAGGCTGCAGTCACTACCCTAAGAACAAAACAGACAACAAAAGGAAACAGCTCTCTCCACCCTGCCCACAGGCAGCAGAGTCGACGGCTCGCTAGTTTCCTGACACCCAACAAAAGAAAACAAAACGCCAGCTCTCACAAATGGAAAATACCAACAGTCTGGAACGCAACCGTCGAAGCAGGATATACGCCGAAATAGCCCTCCCATCCAAAGATATCCAGCAGGACCAAATTCTTCCAAACATGACAACAGTCATCACAGCCTCATTGACAAACATGCTTCAAGACTTCAGTAAATCAAGCCATTCACTAAACCCCACAAAAAGATTTCTAAAAGAAACTCAAACCAACTTATCAATGCTTGTTAATGAACAAAACTAGATTACTCCCAGACTCACTGCAAATCACGGCTTGGAACTCCAATGGCCTAAAAAAACAGGAAAAAAAGGAGCTTCAAGAATTCTCTCACAGATACAACCCTGACATCATCCTAATGAATGAAACTCATCTAAGACCTGCAGACTATCCAAAACTGAGAGGCTACGCACTGTATAGAAATGACCGACTGGACTACAGAGGTTGTGGTATAGCCATATTTATCAGGTACAGCGGAATACTCAACCCCCTAACCTCCAACCTAGAACTCACTGGTATCGAATTCCACACAAGCTCAACTGGAAGACTTAAAATCTACGCCACCTACAACTCTCCCGCTAAGACACTGCTATTTTCTGACTTGGATGCTGTACTGGGCATAAATGAATCCATCATCATCGCTGAGGGATTTAAACTCCAAACATCCCTCCTGGAACAGCAGAACCACAAATAAAAATGGCCGTATCCTCTTCAGGATTAAGATGGGTCCTGTTACAACGTTGTCCTAACAGGACCCACCGAACTAACCCACCACAGCCCAACTGGCACAGCCGACAACCTAGACATCGCCAACCTACACAACATCAAATACCAGTACAGCATTCAAGCACTGAACGAATTATCATCAGACCACAACCCAATCTCCAACTTCACTTAGGTAACAAAGACCAGTCACCCCCCCCCCCAAACCTCCATTGTCTGGGAGAAACTTAGAAAAGTGCTACCAGAACACATTGGTCCGGTTCCCCATATAAACTCTAAGTAAGAAATACACACGGCAATAAAGAACTTCACCAATCAAAACAATAAAGCCATAACAGCAACCACAATATCCACTATTACTCACAAACAAAACGGTCTTTCGGAAGAAATCATGGACTTAATAAAGGAAAAAACAGACAAAGAAAAATATACCACAATTCACATGATCCCCAGGACAAAACAGCCCTCAACAGATTAAACAAATCTGTCCGAAAAGCTCTCCAGAATCAACAATGGGACAACATGCTCACCTCCATCTCCACAGCAGATCATTCCATATGGAAATTCCTAAACAACCTCAGGAACAAGCGCAAATCCCTCTACCCTCTCCAAGCAGAACAGCACCTTGCATACACAGATGCTGACAAAGCCGAAGCCATAGCAAGAAACCTAGAGAAACAATGAAGTCCTGCATATGAGAACCTAAACATCAGCCATGTATACAAGATCCATAGTAAAGTCAGGTTCACAGTAAATCGTCCCGATGACAATCCAAGCCCTATCATGCCTACCTCACCTATCGAAAAAATCGGCATCATCAACCATCTCAAGATCAAAAAAGCCCCAGGTCCCGACGGCATCACTAACAAAGTCATCAAGGCAATACATGCAAAGCCATAGCACATCTGGCAAACATCATAAACTCCATCCTCAAATGGCAGCACTTCCCCCAGTCATGGAAAATAGCTGACATCATCCCAATTCACAAACCAGGCAAAGACTCACATCTATATCTCCTATTAAATCTATATCTCCTCTAGAGATTTTTATTAAAAATAAAAACACCTTGTTGTAACTTCTATAGGTAAAGTTGAAAATGCTCCGTATTACTATAACCTTGGTATTTGGATTCGGAATCGGTTCAGAATGGATCAATCGACCGTGAGATGCTGTGATTGATTCATTCAATCCAATACCCTTGGAGGGTAATGGATGGCAATGCTGTAGCCAATGAAGTTCTAACTGAGGCTCGGCTATTGCTCCTACCCTCCTGCCATGATCAGAGCTTTAATTGCCCAATAACACCCTATCCCTAACTGTCCTCTACAGATAACGAGGAAGATATGACTGTTACTATTCTGCTTTTTATTAAGCTGGAAAGTCCATGTTTTTTACCTTGTTAGTGTTTTATAAGTCTTGTGTTATTTCTTACTCACCTGAAAAAAGTCGGAACACCGATGAAACTAGTCGTGATTTATTAAAGGTTTTCGTTATACTTTCTCGGGGTTTAGTCAGTAAATTTTATTCTTATAAATGTATACAGCCCGAGTCAATCCTAATTGCAACAATATATATATATATATATATATAATATTAGTTTGAATGACTACATACCCAGAATGAAAAAGAAAAGGTTTAATATAGTCATTTTATATAGTCATTCAAACTAATGTTTTATAACATTATCTGCCGAGTAAATATGAACAATAATATATATATATATATATATATATATATATATATATATATATATATATATATATATATATATATATATATATATATATATATATATATATATATATATATATATGTGTGTGTGTGTGTGTGTGTGTGTATTTGATAAAAATGAAAAAAAAAAAAAAAAGCCTTAGACAACCCAGGTTACGAATGTGCTACATGTTTGCAAAACATTTTCGTGGGTGAGACCGCATAGAAACACATCGATATCATCACTAACATCGAAATATGAACTTGAATACAATGCTACGAAAAACGTGACCTCGTTTTAAAGAGGAATGAATGATTTTTTACTACTAGTTTTGGCAAATAAGCAGATAGTTCCGTTTGTAGTTTTCCTATCTTACTCCGTTGTCTGGAAGAAATCATACCGAGCTGAGCTTGTTCCGGGTTTATGCTCCCAAAATTAGTAGCTGTCCTTGGTTTTTAACCCTGAGATGGAACCGAACTTGTAATTTCAGGCGCTGTAACAAGCGAGAGGATTCGGTGTTGGGTCATTTCTTGATTTTAACCTTCATCAATGACACCGATTGTGACATTTAGAGTCCGAATTGTCACGACAACAGATCCAATAGTTTGTGCAATTTCTTCTCTGCCTTCAAATTTCCTTTTCTAACAAATTTCCAACTTCGTCAGTGTTCATCAGATCAATCCAATTTTCTCCATCAATCCACCTGCTCTTCCCTTACCAACAGGTCCTTCCTGTAAAACGTTTTGCAGACGTATGCGTACGGACAGCTTCTCTCCTCTTTCGTTTCGTATATTAATTCAAGACGAGCCACGATTTCTACCAGCATTTCTGACGTTTTTACCTTCTCTCACTCACTACCAAGAAACAGAGCGCTTCTTTAGGTTAAGTTCTTTAATAGATGTCTCCTGCAGACACGCCACCATTTTCGACATCTGACTAACATTTCATGAAATGTGAGCGATCACACAGCACAACATTCCTTGGGGTTGGTGAGGAACGTACAGTTTGGTGTTAAGTACACTGCGGAAATGTTTTCATTACGCAAGAGTTAAGCTCTGGGGTGAGTCGAACAGTCGTCAAGAATAATAAATGATCAATCTTCGGTAGGCCTGCAGTATGCCAGGGCTTCAGGTTTCTTGAACTATTCCAATGTAATCTCAGAGGCTGTAATCCAGACATTTTATTTGTACGGTATCTTCAAGTAGATTTAAGGCCTTTCACTGCCCTAAGCGATTTAGTTATTGCTATCATCGGTGGCTCATATTTCTGTCTGCTTGCTGCGCTTGAGCATTCCAGGACGGTAAGTCTATCATCAGATTTTCATTAGCAATTAAATTCATTAGCAGCCCATTCTTTTTTTTTTGTGTGTGTGTTCGGCCCATACATCCGAGATTAGTTGGTCCAACTGTGGTACGTTAGTACCGTATTTATGGAAGAGATCGGGAAAAGGTGAAACCCGTTCACATCAGATTTGAAGGTGTGTGTGTGTGTGCATCGTATTCTTTCGGAAACAGCGACGGAGCTGTTCCAGACTACAGCAGCAGTAGGAAGAAGAAGAAGTCGAAAGTTGTCCGTTTAGTAATCCGCTCACATTTCAACGGATTTAGTAGAGACAGTGAGAGAGAGAGAGAGAGTAATTTTGATGCTAATTCTCAACATTTACCATGGAAATATTGATAGGAGATGCACGCAACAGAAAGCAGTTGAAGTGAGATGAGTCATTCATCACGCTAACTACTCTCGTCGGTACTGCATCTGCAGCGTTTTTGGGGAGCTATTTTGAGAACCTTTCCGGATGTGCGAGTAGCACTTTTATAAAGGACTGAAGGCTAATAATGCATTGAGCAAAAGAGGAATCCTAATTTTTTTGGTTGCAACGGTTTTAAAGTGTTTATGCCAAGAGAGGTTTGATATCAGAATGGTTGGAGATCAAAGGTCAGTTGCAGAGATTGTTTCTGGAAGTTGTAGCTTGTGAAATGCAAGGTTCGTCAAGTGATAGCGAGGAATTAATGTACGCTCATTGGCGCAACTGTGTAATGGCGATTCAACAGGGAAGATCATTCATACACAGAATTGGGACCCTGTGGGACTCGAGCATTAATCGCTTACATCGATGTTAGGGAACAGTCCGCCATCACGTAAGCTTTTGTCATCTGCCTGTGCGATGACTTCTGCAACAGAGTTGCCGCTTTCTCACTGGATGCACTTGTGAAAGTCGTGTCACAGGTCAGATGAGGAGAACTTAGGAGAACTTTTCACCAGACCCCGACGAAAGCCTTTGAGATATCAAATACACTCGCTATAGATTTATTCTCTAAACTTTTCCTTGGTACATATCTAGAGGTGAGTGATAAGTGAAGAGATCCCGGTTGATCTGCAAATTTTGGGGAATTCATACTGTTGGCTGTTCATTCGTTGAGCACCTTCATGGTAGCGGAGCACAGGCGGGTGTTGATGGTTGTCTAGATTAGGTTCGAGATGATTGAGGTCAGAGATTGAGAAGCACTTTGATGGTACGAATTTATCACGGTTTTCAGGGATGGGATGTACATGGGCTAATTTCTAGGATGTGTGTGTGTGTGTGTGGAATAAAAGAGCATAAAAGGGCGACAGACAACTCTCGGGCGCAAATCTTCAGGCCAATTTGGGAATGCTTCAGGCAGGGGAGAGGGGATTATTGATATTAATTTGGACAGGATTCTTTTGATTACTTTCTTTACAGAAAGATGCCTCCTGTGAGAAGGAATTCTCCACTGTGCATCAGTTGTCCGCTCTCTTTGCATTCTCCTGCGCCATGTGTGATATTCACTCGCCAGTGTTAGCGAGGTGGGTCACAATGATAATGGCAGAGTAAGTTTATTCTCAGAATAACATCGGAGAATTTATTTCACGTAATCACACAAATGGGAGGATATTGGGGAGGGGGTGGAAAAACCTACATATAAAATTGGTTACCGTGTTTCCGATCTTTTAATTAATACGTGCAATCTTGTTTTTTTAAGGTCACACAACTTCGGTGGACGTTTGTCGAGCAGATCACAGAACTAGCGAAAATGATCACCTGACGCGCACGCACGCACGCGCGCACACACACACACACACACACAGGATATGCATGAAATTTGACCAACAGGTTTAAAAATATAATGATAATTTAGTAAACTTTTAATTATTTCGTTCATTAATCAATCTCATTATGTTTTCTATGATTCTCATGGTGTGTTTTATATTTCCGCTTATTCTACATTTCTTTCATTAACACTGTTTAGCATCTATTATATTTTATATATTTCATTGAAAAATGCTTTTTTTTTCATTTTCTGTTGTAGCTCGTGCATTTAGCTACTACAATATGTTTGCCTTCATTTAAAAGGCACTGTTAGCTTGCTTTTAAATAAATGTAAACTTTACATTTATTATTTTAAAAAACTTATGTCATAATAGGGAACCTTTAGTTGAGAAGAAAAGGGAAAACCTTGCAAAATCCTGTTAACAGTTGTATTATTTTGTGACTGCTAACCGGTTACCGCTACTGAATTGAGGGTTATGATTTCAGGCAACCCCTAAATAATATTTTTTTCTGTGCTTTATTTGCATATTACAGATAAGCATTCTACAATTCAGATTTATGCGGCCGAATTTAATCAGAAATAAGAAATAAGCAGATGAGAGTTGGCTGAAGTTCTTTTGATTTCTGCTTGAATTTTGTTCGTTGTTTTTTTTTATGCGTTTTCTTGCAGGGGTCAAAAGGATTCTCGACAGCACAGATTTGATGGCAAGGAGTGCCAGCATAAGCACTTCAGGTATGAAGTTTTTCTGTTTATTTTCTTCGTGAGCTATCAGAGAATTCTGCCTCTTTTGCGGGATGATAAAAACCCAACTTTCCGGGCGAAAAAACCTTGTAAAATCCTATCGAGTGGTTTATGTTAATGTCGATCGGACGAATGCATAGAAACCTTAACTCTTTCATAGCGGAGGCCTTGAATCTGCATCATTGAAATCCAGTCACGCGTGCGGCAAACCAGCTTCTCCACGAAGTTTGAGGAACGAGATGTAAAAGCAGAGAACTTCATTATTAATCTCAGACCCGATGAGCTTTGTATCCTGAAAGAAAGAATAATAAAGAACTATTTCAGAGTTGGGCTCATTTCAGGAATAAAAATGATTAAAGCTTAAGGGGGAAAAAATACTGAAAGCTGACATTTGTAATAAAATCGAGCATATCAATTTATGCAAGTTCATAATTTGTGTCGATTTACAATAAATACGAACGAAAACTATTTTTCGTCTTTGCCACCAGGTGGCAAATAGTGAAATACAGAAAAGACCCCTTAGTGTAAATATTTAGCATGCCAGAATGATATGCAAGGTTCAAAATAAATATAAAAATGGTATGAAATTTTTTGGGAGGATACTTCGACCCCTACAGAAAAATCATGGTGTATTTAAATAATCGAAAATTAAAAGCAATTCGGATTGAAGCAGTTTTATTTTAAAGTTTCATATCGATCGAGATGAGGGTTTGTAAATTCTAAGATTTTGATGCTGAATTTAGTTGTCTCGTGAACAGCAGGACTTATCCGTGACTCTTTGAATAAATTTCAATTTTAATTTATTCAGTTATGAGCGTGTATTCGTTTTTTTTTTTTTTTTGGTTAAGTCTCAGCATGTCTGTAGAATTTTGTTATAATTATATTATTTCGTGCTCAAATCACAAATTTCAATATTGTAGTTAACTTTCAAGAACAATCGCTGAAAGGCTGATAAATTGAAAATAATAAAATACGGGAAAGAATTGATTGTAGGCTGACGAAAGAAAATCATTACAGAAATATATTTTATATGTTGTTTCCAGATTACAAAAATATATTTTGCAGATAGAATCACCTGCAGTTCGTTGGTCAGTTATGTTAACGATGCTCTTCGTTAACACGAGGAAGTCCTGAATATATTCTGAAGAAGTCCATCTTCACGTTGGGATGGTTTGAGAGCTCCATTTAGGTAGACAGAAGGGAAAAAACAAAGTTAAGGTTTTAAATGAGATCATAATAAAAATAGCACAAATAAAATATTCATTAGCAGGTTAACATTCGTAGGTCCGTTACAAGGTAAACGGTTACCTTAACCATTTCCCTTCTATTGGACCGACTGGATTCGTGAAAAATTATTTATTATTTAAGAATAAAACGAGGATGAGAATATTGCACTTAAAACTAAAAAAAAAAAAAAAAAAAACAGAATCAACGAAAGCTTGTGAACTTTTAGCGTAGATCTGACAGAACTACGCTAACAGTTCTGGCAAACTCGAAAATGGGGAATTCATGGTTGCAGAGTTCTCAGCAGTTATTCTTAATGAGAGCCACATCAAATATTCGTGCAGAAAGTGGACATCTGGCAGTAAAACCCAGTTACTGGCATTCGGAGAAAAATTGGACTTTTATTTGTTCTTCATAATGGAAGCTGTTAACGAAGCATAAATTGAAAAACCTGAATGCTCCTCTCGCCAAAGATTTTGAAAGAAATTAATGTATTCAAACGGAGAAACTGAATGAAAATTCAGGATTATATTTGCCTGCCTGCGAAAATAAAAAATACATAGGCTAAATATACATGCTAAAAAGTAGGATTTGCAAAGCATGAAATCGAAATGTGCATTTTTAAAACTTAACGCTAAATTGGGAAAAAGATTTGCCAGAAATGAGCAATTAAACTTTAATAGTATCATACAATTAAAGAGACGCTTAGGAGTGGATGTGATACGCAATATCACACACACTCCCAAAGGAACTTCTGACAAAAACGATAACAGAAAAGCAGACTAAATAAAAATACTACACGGAATTGTAAACATTAGAAGGCAACCAACAGTACCGAGGATAAACATAATTCCAGAACACCACAAGTGGAGACATCAGGTGAAAGAGCCTCTAAATTTCCATAGAAAATTCATACCAAAAGGAGAGAACGACATTCCATGCTTAAAATATTCGTCTGAAATGCAAATATACCTTATTATTAACATCCGATTAAACTTATTTAATTTTAAAAAAATCAACCTGAAAATAGAAAAACAAATCATAATTCAAACACGAAACACTGATATTAATGGGAAATTATCAATCATGTAAAGTAAAACTACCTCCAGTATCATATCAATACAGAGACACGAGTGGATGTGATACGCAGGATCACATCCACTCGTAATGACGTTAATGAAAATTTATTTTCATTAACGAGGATGGTGTTCTCTGAGCATGAAAGAGTTGTCGTAGTGGGTGGGAGCATAGAGATTGTGTGAGAAATATACAGGTCGAGTATCGGGAAGTTATAGTCGTCGAACAGATAGGAGATTGAAAGAAAGAAAAACAGTGAAATAGAAACAAAAGAATACCAGTAGCGCAATACTTTTCTTATATACCAATGCTAGGCGTATCAGAGAGAAGGGATTGAGTTTCTGCTTTGATTGGTTTCAATTTGCCTAAAGCGGATTGATGCAATATGATCGAAAAATGTCTGATAGGCATCGCAGGTATCGTATTGTTTACAGGCCCGTGTTGGATGAGTAGGATGCAAATATGGTAGTGGATGGGGGGAGGGGAGGAAGCTCGGAGTTGAAAACCAGCATGAAGAAAGGTGGTTGAGAATTGTTATTATTATAGCCTGATACCTCCAAGGAATCCAAGGCATGCATGTGGTGATTGTCTTAGGTGATAGATGAAATCCAGCGACCGATTGCGATACTACCTTTCCGCTTATTGCTGGCCTAAAATGATTTGGCAAAGTTTGGTTTCTGGAGTAAATGATGCAAAAAATATCTATTGAAATGGTGAAGCCAAAGAAAAATTATATTTGATGTCATTAAAGACATTTATTAATCCTTCATCATAGATTAATCATAAATATCCTGAATAAAAATACTCCCAGTATAATGTACTTTTATACAGCAACCGTACATCAGGCAACATGAAAGAAAATAGATTGTATTTCCTGTTGCTAAGCTTTGTGAAGCGAATTCTCTTAATTAATATTATTATTACTAGAAAGAAAGTGGAAATGAAAGAAAAAACTGAAAAACTACTTTATTGACACAAAAGTATTTAATGAAACTATTGACACAAAAACAATATAAAAACAAAAACATAAAATACACTCTGAAAATAAAATAATAAAATGTATAAAATCCGCTGTATTGAATAAACTAGTTTAATATGCGATGATGTGGAGATGCATTTCGGATAGGTAAATACCTAATAAATGTATTAACGCGTATTTTGAATTAGTTTTGTGCATCCTTCCGTAGCAATAAGAGCATCAAATTGATTACTTTAGGTGCAATTAGCCTTCTCATTTTAAGCATAGAGATTGTGTAAGAAATATACAGGTCGAGTATCGGGAAGTTATAGTCGTCGAACAGATAGGAGAGTGAAAGAGAGAAAAACAGTGAAATAGAAACAAACGCGCAATACTTTTCTTATATACCAATGCTTATATACCACCGCAAACGTTTGGAAGACGTCTTTTACTAATTAATTGAGCGTATTAATGCTACAATTAAATAAATAATTTGTTTGAAATCTCAAAATGTATGTTGTGCACATTTTGCTAATTAAAACATTGAGAGAAATAATTCATATATATGCTATGCCATAATATGGACACGAGTGTGTTGCCCACCTTACAGTAATTCCTTGAGAGTGTTTATGTTATATATACACACACACACACTTTCTTAAGATTATCTATACGTTTTAGTTTGGTTCTCTCTGATGCTCTGTCGTGATCATATAAACTGAAGATTGAACTTTTTTTTTTGACATTCACGTATGTAACTCTATTTAGATTTCTCGATTAGGGGAAGAATGCGTGCGCGCGCCACACAAGCCGATTGTGGGTAATTTTTATAACCCGGTAGTTTTAATTTACCTGCACTACCCTGTAGTTATTAGAATGTGATCAGAAGATGTGCTCATTTTAATTATCCTTCTAAAGTAGTATAAACTTTTTTAGAAATTGGACTTATATTGACTTGCATATCCGTTTGCCATTTTGAAAAATCTTGTGGATGACGTTTAACGAAAGTGGACAATCTTTATACTTGTTATGCTTTTTAGAATTTTAAAGTAATAAATTGTACTGAAAACTGTATACTCACCAATTGCGATTTTGTATGTTGAAAGCGCTGAACGAAAAAGAATCATGAAATAGTTCACGCAATCATACATTTTCTGTTCTTCTTATACAACCCAATTCGATCTGAACAGATAACTATTCCTGGAAACAAACACTGTGCGCACAAGTCAATTTTTATGTCCATTATTGTTCGTTAGCGGGTAACAATTACCAGTGAGCAACGATCGCTTATGCTTCGGTATTGTTAATGATGAAGCGTTGCATGACGTTTTGTTGTAAAAGAACCTTTTTTTTTTATTCATGACTTAAAAAATCAAATTAAAAATAATAATACTGGGGTATCTCGCTAATTCGAACCTCTTTAGTTCGAACATTCCGGTAATCCGAACTGCGGTTTGAAAGAAAAAACAATTTTATTTATTATATATTATTGTGTGTACTCTTAATAATTAAGGATGTAACATTCTCAGTTGCTGCTGCTTGGGAAGCCGTCGAACCTGAGGCAATTCGAGCGTCATGGAAAAAACTGTGGCCTTCTAGAATTTACCACGATAACTACGGTGATACACAAAAACAGGAAATTCTAAACGTGCATAATTTGGTTAAAATATAAATCCAGATGTTGAAATTTCACAAACAGATGTTACGGAATGGATTACAGATAGAACCGAAAGCGAATTCGAAATCAAATCTGATGCTGAAATTATAAATATGACGATGCAGAATGAATTAGACGATGACGATAACGAACTCGAAGAAAAAAAAGTAAAACATGAAGAGCAGTTGACAGTTTTAATATTTGTATGGAATGGGCTACGCAGAATGACACGCCATTCCACAAAGTTTTATTGCTAATGCAGCTCTGAGAAGAAGCATTCGAAAAACGTTTAGCTTCCAAGAAGCAAAAGAAAATCAGTGACTTTTTTACAAAGAAATAAAAAACATTTTGTGTTATTTTGTGAAACTTTTTTGCGTTATGTACAAGAAAGGGATATTTTTTACGCAAATTAAGTTAAGTACTGAACAATGCAATTTTATTAAATCACAATCCTCAATAATACAGGCACACACAAATCGAATTTTTTACAAAAATATACTTGTGTACCGTATTATTTTTTACGTTTTACATTACAGTACCTTTTTTTCATCAGTTACGTCATTTATTTACAGAGATAAATTGGTGTTCTATGAGAATCTGATTATTTTTGTCTTAAACGCTAGTTATTGTTGTCGCTTGGGGGGGAGGGGGAATTCACTAATCCGAACGAGCACGGTTTTTTATTAACTCGGATTAGCGAGATACCACCGTAATTTCCAGCAGTGGCATGTCTTCAGTGAAAATAATAACGCAGACTTGTTTTATTTTGTACGTTAGGCCTATTTTTCAGTTTTCATTAATTATCACCCATAATCGCCTTGCTGATTTTGTTATCTTTTAATACGAATATCGCAATTTAATGGCATTAAATTCGATGTTGCAAAAACTGTACTCTTGCGTCGTCATTTTTAACAAATGATTCTCGCATCAATTCAAAATTCAAATGGGTCCGAATAATGTAACTAGTAAAAGTTTCCTGTTTCGATTCTACAGCAGGGTTTTCGGACTAAGAAAACTATATCATCATCATCAAATTCATGTACCCTCAACGGGTTTACAGGATACGAAAGTACTACATGAAAAATTTACATCATTACTAACTTCCTATCTACAATTTTCCTCCAAATCAGTCTGTTACCTGTCAAGACTCCAATATTATCAGATCTTATATTTCTATCATCTAAGCCACTTAGTACCGTATCAATCCACCTATATCTTGGTCTTCCTCTGGGTCGTTTTCCTGCCAACCTGGCAGAGAACACTTGCTTTGCTAATCTTTCCTCGCCCATTCTGTTTAAGTGACCATACCACCTGAGATTAGCTCTGCTAACGCATTCCTGGATGCTGACAATGTCAAGTTCTTTCCTAATATCCTCATATTTAATATGATATTGCCATTCATGCCATCTGTTCACGCCTCTAATCTTTCTCAGGACTCTCATATCTGCGGTGTCTAGTCTAGTTTGATCAAGTGTTTTACTCCTGACCTAGCTCTCAGATCCATAAGTTAAAACTGGTTTGAACACTGTCTTGTATACAGCAATTTAGTGTTCCGACTGATTTCTCTCTTATTCCATATGAATTTATTCAATTGACTTCCTACCATACCAGGTTTGTTGATTCTGTTGTCTATTTCTATATTTAATTTACCATCTTTACTAAAAGGCATGCCTAGGTAGTTACTTGTTCCACATGTTCTCCATTCACAACACAGCTGACATTTTCAACAATTCTGCCTATTTTCATTGTCTTTGTCTTTGTATTGCTGACCTTGTACCATATCTATTACAACAGTTATTCAATTTAGTCAAGGAATCTTGCAAACTTGTAGCGGATTTATTTAGAAGTATAACATCGTCCGCATAAAGCAAAGAGCTGAAATTAACATCTCCAATTTTGATATCGTGTTTAATACCACTTTCCTTCATAATGTGATCCATATAGATAATGAATAACAGAGGGAATAATGTAGATCCTTGTCTGACATCTTCCTGTCCTTCCTTCAATTCTAACTGCTGACTTACAACTCAAATAAAGACTAAGTATTGCTTGATATAATGTTCCATTCACACCATATAACTGTAGCGTATTGAATAGCTTCTCTCTTGGCATCTTATCATATGCCTTTTCTAGATCTACAAAACTCAAATAGAGATTTTTGTTATATTCCCAAGAAAACTATGTGTGTGTGTGTGTATATACATATATATATATATATATATATATATATATATATATAATTAATAAAATGAAAACAAAAAGCCTTAGACAACCCAGGTTACGAATGCTCTACTATTTTGCAAAAATATTTCGTTGGTAATAACCACATAGAAACATATCGATATCATTACTGACCTCGAAATATTAACTTGAATACAATACTATTAAAAACGTAACCCCTTTGTAAAGAGGAAAAATTGCGTTTGTATTTGTTCTAGTGAGGTTTCTGCAAATTAAACAAATATTTCTGTTTTTTTATTTTTCTATCTTACTACGTTGACTGGAAGAAATCCTTCTGAGATGGACTAACATCTTCCTGATTTATTCCTGGTTTAGGCTCACAAAATTAGTATCCATCCTGATTTCTAGGCTCCGAGATGAAGCCCTTTTTACATTGTAAAGTGTTAGGATGTAGCAAACGTTCCCTTCACTACTCGAAGTATCCCTTTCTTCCGCCTGATGCAAAAGATTCTTAACAACCCTCCCTGCGAATTGAAAACCTAACTTTTAATTTCAAGTTCTGTGACTTTCCATAGGATTCAGTTATTTCTTGCTTTTAACCTTCAGCAGTGACACTGATTGTGAAATTTAAAGTCCAAATCGTCATGACAACAGATCCAATCGTTACTACAATTTCTTTTCTCCGTTAATACCTCCTTTTCTTCC
Source organism: Typopeltis vanoorti (assembly GCF_054136105.1). Classification (NCBI taxonomy): domain Eukaryota; kingdom Metazoa; phylum Arthropoda; class Arachnida; order Uropygi; family Thelyphonidae; genus Typopeltis; species Typopeltis vanoorti. The sequence goes on along the minus strand of NC_143563.1, from coordinate 114,946,677 downwards.
GCACTCTGTATTTCTCAAAGAAAAGTTGCTTCACTCTCGAATCATTTGGAAACAGCATTCATCCTGGCAAGTAACTGAGTTCGATCAGAAGATGACTTCCTCTTAACAACACCGAGAGAAGGTTTCTTTAAAAAAAAAATACATCTCCAATGTTTCGATATTCTAAATTTTCCCTTTGATAATAAATCATTTTATCCCTTAGAATTTTAAACTTGCAGTTTCATTTTTAGTTTGTCCTTTACGGATCGAAATAACATTCGCCTTCTGCACTGAATAGAACTCGAGTTTACTTAATGAAACTCACGCCTTCATCACTTTCCTTTATTCATATAACCGAGTGGGATATTCTATGCTATTTCCCCATACAAAAAAAAATTGTAATTCACCACGTTTAATTAACTTGAATTAAATCTAAGCTCAAAACGTGAAGTATGAAAAAGTATTAAATTTCCTTCAAATTTAAGAAAAACTTTAATTTTCAAAAACTTTCAAAAAAAAAAAACTAAAATGTTCAGACATTGCAAGCATTAAAGCAAGAATAGGAATAAAAATCATCATTCCCTCCATTTCGTTGCATCAACGACAGAAAGAGAACGCAATTCTCGGCAGGAACGGTAGGCTATTTCTGCTCACTGAGTTTTGATCCATCGGGGCCTTTGCTCGTGTTATTTTGATTTTTCAGCAGCCACTAAAAACCTGCAGAAATTTAATACCAGTTTAAAGCTGGAAAACCATCAGTGTTCGTGTAATGAATGGACGTCCTGAAATTGTTGTACCACCTCCAAGATGGTACAAGGTGCACTTTCAAGGACACCTTCTCGTTCCCCCCAGAAGAAAAAATAAAATGAAACTCCGTAATTAACTGAAGTTAACCAAAGATGAAACAAGTCTGTACTTTTTTTTTAACCTTCAGGCAGTGATTGTGTGCAATTTAAGTTGTCATTTTTCTTGCATGTTTTGCACTCTTAATAGCGGAAATTCCTTCTTTGATTTCACGCTGGCGTGTAGAACTGCATCGTACCATTCATCATGGGGAATGCAGATCCAATGGAATAGGGAATTTGGCCATACTCACGAGGTGTTCTATATTACTGCTTTTTTTTATTCAGATCGGATGAAAAACTCGAGTTTCATCTCGATAAAAAATTATCACCTGTGTATGAGACCGTCTAACTCACCCTCAGAGGAAAAGCCCCGATGAAGGTGATTCGGTTCTCAGAAGGGAATTCAAACCTTGGTCTTTTTACCCAGTGGCCATAGCTGAATCCCACTGAGATATTTCAGAATTGCGTGGAGGTAATTCATTTAAATATACTTGAGGGTTCAGCTTATTGAATAACTGGAAATGGCTTCACTTCAGCTGTTGGAACAGCCTCACTCAGGAATGGCATGAAGTTTGTAAAGTAAGTTACGGGAATAGTTGTCCATAATACTCCATCGATCAGTCTTGCAGTTGCTACCATTATGAACTATGGTTGGAACTCATTCTTCAGAAAAAGCTTAGTTGGTTGATTTACAAGAAAGTTAGTCGATGGTGAAAGGTTTGAATTTAGAAAAAGTTGCAAATATGAATCCTAATCACGAAAAAATAAATTAAATTTACGTTCCTCATCTGAAGTTGAGTTAGTCGGTCTCATTCGGAATCTAGGGTTTGTATCCCCCGTTGCTTAAACGAGAAAGACGGACCAGAAGAACACGTGCGATTATAAGTCACTGTAAGTTCGTTGCTTTAGACGGAATTCTAATCACTACAAATTGCATGGTTGACCGTTACTACCCCCTTGGGAAGAAAGGGGAAAAGCAAATTGAGAAGGCTGAAACGTAATTTCAACATTTTACATTTCACTTCTAAAAACTCCAAAGTCGTTGATTCGAGAATTAATGATTTCAACTCTTCAAAGCGGAATTGGGTTTCTAATCCAAATTGGACAGACCTGGAAAGGAAAGTGTCCAGATTACTAAACACATCGCGTAATCGATATACTGTGAGAACATTTGGCTCTTTGGAATTGCCTAAAATTCAGTTGATTTCGGTTCTAAATTGAAGTTACTGACTAATTCGGTGCAATTAAATAGCAAACGTCTGACGAGGATGCGTAAGGCATGAAGTTATAAAGTACTCCCTTAGAGTCCCTCAGATGCGTCGGTGTAATGAATTTTAATCGAACTTCAGTAGAAAAGAACAGCAACTTAGCCTAAGAGTTCATTCCGAATTGGACTACAATTACAGTCTCACTGCATTGGAAATATGAATCTTTTGCCAAAATTAATAATAAATTATATTAGGGGTGTGAAAAGTTTTCTTAATTTCTCTGAAGGAAGGAAGGAACTCTATTTGTCAGGCGTTGAGGAGTATGGAACACCTCCGTTTCAGTTTCAGCCATGACTTAAGACTAAACACTTGAGTGACTTTACTGGATCTCCATTTCATCGAAACATTTCAGTGCGTTAATCACGAAGAATATCGCATTTTTATCCAACTTTTCCTTGAGATTTTTTTTACTCAAAGAAATTTCTTTGAGCCAAAGAGTAAGGTTCAGAAAGAGCAAAATCACGTTGAAGAAGGAGAATGCCATGTCTTAGAAGGAGACAAGTTTACCTCAGTTTTACAAATAACTTCGAATAGATTCTCAGCACAGACTTGAAATCGGATGCGCAAACCTCTCTCATAATCATGCAGGAATAATCACCGAGACTTCCGTTTGTTCCCCTGCTTCTGCTGATCATGAGTGCAAGGCGAGAAGTCATCTTTACAGGGGAACCCGTTTGATTAAAGCATTAGATTTATATTTACGAATGATTATTTATTTGTAACTTCGTTTAAGGAAGCTCATGCTTAACAGTCTCCGACGTATTTTCCAAATAATGAATATGAAATTCAAATTTAATAATTTCTCCTCCGCAGCTTTAGTTGTCTCGTAGTGTAATACTCGTAAATAGAAGGACTTCAGCTGTTAACTTTGGTCATAAAGCAGTATTAGGATAGCCCCTTTATTTTTACAAGTGCCCGTGAGAATGACATATTTAAATAACTAATTAATGATAACAATAACTCGTGGTATTTATAACAAATGGATAAATGTCGACGCATATATGAGTCGCTAAGCTCATAATATAAATAAATAGTAATAATACCGTGACACAATAGGTCAATTTGATAAAGATTTCAACAGCTGATTGTATATCTTCTCATCACCTTTTAATTAACATAAAGCCAGAACAAGGAATTTAAATCCATCAGGCCAATAACACATACGCGCGCACACACGCAAAACAAAACTTTGCCTATAATTCATTCCTGGCATTTCAACTCTCACCGCTTCCTAATTTCAGTTATATTGTCTGATATTAGTTCTTCCCTCGTCTCCCTTAATCCCCTTGTAATCAGGACACTGGTGGTGACAACGTTTTACTGTTTCGTTTCATATCAACCACTTGCACTGTGACACACTGCTGAAAATCTCCAAGCCCTTTGATTCGCTGTGAAATTAACACGAGATTCGTAATTAATAAATTTTATTTTATTTGTTTATATTATTATTAATATTATTTAATATCTATGCAAATTTAATAGCTAATTTGCTTGGCTGACAGGAAAGAACCAGCGTGTGTCTAAGCGAGACACCGCCACGTCTTGTCGAATTCGGCATCAACACTTTTCTCTAACAGGATCATCAAGTACACGACCAACACCGAACAGCTTTCAGCAATCTTCGTTCCAGAGCCTTGCCGAATTAGTCGCTTTGCCGGACCAACCGAGGTCATGTAGCTGTAATTCATCAGTGCACCCCTGACCAACTAATGATCATCCGATGTTCCTAAAGCACGTAGAAATTTAAATATTAATTCAATGGAAATTAAATGAAAGAGATTAGTATGAATGATGCAGTGCAATTCTTTCCTTATTTTTATTCGGGATCAGAACATGGTGCATAATTTCAGAACCAGCAGTGTGATGTATAAAGAGTTTCTTCCTTAATGTTCGTTAAATCAACCAGATTTTCTTCATTAAGCCTACTTGCTCCTTGGAAACAGGTCCGTCCTGTAACACGTTTTTTTCACAAGTAAGCAGTTTAAGAACAATTTCATTCCCCTTTTCTTTCGTATATGAAATCAAGACAGGCCACGATATAAACCAGTATTTCTGACGCGTTTGCCTTCTTTCATTCGCTAGCAAGACACAGAGCGCTTCTTTAGGTTAAGTTCCTTAATAAATGTCTCCTGCAGACTCGCCACCATTTTCGACATCTGACTAACATTTCATGAAAAGTGAGCGATCACACAGCAGAACATTCCTTGATGTTGGGGTTGGTGAGGAACGTACAGTTTCGTGTTAATTACACTGCGGAAATGTTTCATTACGCCAGATGAGAATTTTTCAATCTTCGGTAGGCCTGCAGATGGTGCGGGGGCTTCAGGTTTCTTGAATTATTCTAATGTAAACTCGACTGTTATCCAACCGTTATTATTTGCATTATTTGGATTTTCGAGTGCATTTAGTTTTGTCCGGACTACAGGAGTTGCCGGACCATACCTTGGGAAATTCGGTGGTATACCTTTATTATCCGTTTTGCTAAAGCAAGAGGGGGGGTAGACCATAACATGGCTATTCCTTCGTCATATTTTTATTTATGGCATGTTTACGAAAACGAGTATAAAGTAAAAGATGTTCAATTTAGCGTTCGTTTCGCTTTAAGTCAACTTCTTAGTACAATATGTAGACTTTTAAATACACACGCGATACGCATATCTTTCGACGATATAAAAGATCCTAACGATTCTTTTCGGAAATCATTTCAAGCTTATAGACCGACTTGCAATATGCTACAGAAGTGAAACCGTACTAGTTCCACCCAGTATAAGACGTCATACATCCTAGTAAAATACCGTCTGACAGAGCCGACACCTCTTAAGGGTGGTCACCTTATCTCCCCTTCAGACTTTACAGCATGTGGCTGAGATATTTAGTCTTTCCACAGTACGGAGAACCTGCACCATAGAGCGAGTGAGATTGTCTCCTGGTAGTAGGTGACATTATGTGCGGTCGTGCCTAAGTTGCTTTGGACGACTCTGGCTTACATTCTAGCCATTTCATCACGATAACCTTCATTGCCACGAAGCAAAGAGTTCAATGAACTTGGTCATTGAACACGTGATTTATGAGTGAACCACAACCGCGTACTGCAATATTCACTGCACATTACCGACTTCGTACGAATGAAATATTTTAAATGAACTGCACCCCAGAAGTAGGCTACACCCCTATTTATTAGTGCGCGGAGCTTCCACAGGCTCAACGAATGTGAATAAAAATATGATTGGTTCATATTTGTAGCTATCCCATAATGTCTATAAGATAATTCATGTGTCACTGTCTTCTGTCAATTATAAGGATGTTTAGGGTGATTTAATGTAATAATAATCTATGATGTCATATACAAGAATGGACATCAAGTTGGATACCTTGTATTTATCTCCATACTTAGATTTTGCTGCTTTTTATTCCTTTCTTGCCTCAATTTGAGAATTATTTTGCGTTGCAAACACGAAATTTATCCAGAACATAAACGTAAGACCCGGATATTCATCACGATGGAGAGTTTGTCTAATCGCATCCCATAATCCGAGTACTCAGCTTTCATTGATGTAACAAACATGAGGAAGATAAAAAGAAGAAAAAACATATTTCTTTTTGTTTAAAAGTCTTAATTTTTGTATTCACAAGTCTCATAAAATTGATAAACAAAACACTTAAAGGTTTGGACTGAATTTGTTTAAACAGAACTACACGACTGTGTATGTGGCCGAATGCATACTCGTTTCTGGTGCCACTCGACACCTTCTCTAATATCCCCCTTCCCGAACAATTTTTTTAGAATCAGTGGACGGGGTCTGTATATAATTTTTGCCTGCGGCTCTGTGACTGACCGTAAAACTATTTTGTTAGCTTAATTCTTTTTACTTTACTTTTCTGTTTGTTTTTTTATCCATTTAATCATCTTTCTGAGCATTGAGTTAGAGTGAGTTCCATCACATCAGTTTTCCTGGCCCGAAAAAAGTGTTTTCCGGGGGGCTTTATCAGTTTGTGGCCAAAGACGGAAATGAGGTTTTCCTACGTTCATTGAGCGAACAACTCGTAATTGCTTGGAGGTTTTAAAGTGGAACGAAATAAACAGTTGGATTACGGCAGACTCACAGGAATTCTTTGGCCTTGGAAATTTGTGTTTGCCTTGCGGAACTTTAATAAAACAGAAACGGGATTAGTGGAGTCGATCTGATTACCTCATTTATCTCCAATATTCTCAAGAAGAAAGTGTTCCCTGTGAGGAAAGAAAGAATGCATCAGTTCACAACAGCGTTAGTTGTTCGTTTCTAGTGATGCTAAGAACGTTGGTGCGATAAGTGGAGAAGATCAGTTCGTGTTCGCTGAATTTTTAATAGCATCGATACTAACAAACATAACTGCGATAAAACACCTCCTGGAATGCGAACCAGATTACATTCTGTTAACTTTTCATTCTCGGTACTTGAATGGTTCCTGCCACAAATCCTATTGTGATTCACAAAATTTGCGAAAGTCATGGCACAGATCAGATGACGAGAGCTTACTTAATAGAACTTTGAGTCAGACCCCGACGAAAGCCTTGAGGGTATCAAATACAGTCGCTTGGAGTTTATTCGCCAAAGTTTTCTTGCTACTTATCAAGTGGTGATCGATATGTGAGGAGTTCCCAGTTGATTTGCATTGCAGGAATTCATACTGGCGACCGTTCATTCGTGAAGCACCTTAAATGATGCGTAGAATAGGTGGATGTTGAAGGTCGTCTTCATTATGTTCGAGATGATTGAGGTGAGAGATAGAAAAGCAGTTTGATGGTATGAATTTATCACCGTTCTTAGAAATGGGATATACATGGGCTAATTTCTAGAGGGTGTGTGTATATATTTTTTCCATATATATATATATATATATATATATATATATATATACATTACTTGGGAAATGTGTAAAACCAGGTTTAAAATTGCTTGGTATTTTTAATTTCTTTTTTGTTTAAGTGATTACTGCTATTTTAAAATTTCTTTCATTTAATAACTGGCCTAATTCTATTTCTTTATATGCTATTCCTCTTACATTCCAGTTTGCTATGTGTATTATATTAACCTCTCAGGGGACCCTGTAACCCCTAGAGAGCGCGTCCTGGGTGGCGGATAGGGGAGTCCACCATGTGTGTGTACATGCGCGTGCGTGTGTGTGTGTATATATATATATATATATATATATATATATATATATATATATGGTGGGGTGGTCCGAATATACTGAGTAAGGACTCGTGGACCAACAGGGCAATCATCTTGATTGTAAGGGAAGCGGCACTCCCATGGACCCCTAGCTGGATCTATCCTCTCCTTCTTCTACTTTGAGGAAGACCCACTTACTTTAATCTTTCCTATAAGACCTTATCAGCCAACTCTTCTTACTTTATGACCCTTGTGCTATTAGAGTACTCGAGGGTCATGGGGTCTTTTCATTTCTGGCCTTACAACTATGTCCTCTCTATAAACCTTACTATATTTCTTCTATAATCTACCTTTTCCCCTTCAATATACCCTATTCCTCCAATGGGTTTAAATTCGGAAGAAGGCGAGTTCAGAAGCCTTAAGGTAGCAGCCCTACCACTGAACTATTCCATCGTCAGGCTAGTCCCCTGACATGGAGAACATAACCATACTTGTAAGCTGACAGAAAAAGATAATCGGATTGAATCTATGGGAAACGACCCTGGAATGGAAAAGGGAAAGCGAAAATGGAAACGACAAAATATAATACACATAGCAAACTGGAATATAAGAGGAATAGCATATAAAGAAATAGAATTTGACCAGTTATTAAATGAAAGAAATTTTAAAATAGCAGTAATCACTGAAACAAAAAAGAAATTAAAAGGAACTATGAGAACTGAAAATTTTAATGTGATATACAGTGGAGTCGACAGAGACCAAAGAGCACAAGCAGGAGTCATGATTTGGATTCATAACTCCCTTTCAAAACAGTTAAAACATTATAAATTATGGAATGAAAGAATAATAGAAGCTAGAATAAAAATATATAGAGGTTATTTAACAATAATTGGTTTATATGCCCCAGAAGAAGGAAGAGAACAGGATAATATTGATTTTTATAATCAGCTACAAAACATATATAATAAAATAAATAAAAATGATTACATAATTTTAGCAGGAGACTTAAATGCAAGAATTGGAAACACGAAAATTAATAATAATATAGGAATACATGGAGAACACACTCTAAACAGAAATGGTAAAAAATTGATTGACTTTGTAGTTTATAATAACCTAAAAATAATGAATTCCTTCTATAAACATAAAGACATACATAAATAAATATACTTGGGCAGCAAGAGGATGAAAATCAATATTAGATTACTTCATATTAAATGAAAAGACATCAAAATTTTCACTAGATGTTAGAGTTTACAGAGGATATGAAATAAGAAGTGACCACTTCCTTGTTAAAATAAAATTAAGATTACCACCTAAATGGCTACAAGTAACAAGAACAGAAAGAAAAATTGAAACATTTGTTTATAAAACTAGACTATTTAATGACACAAATGTACAATGGCTATATGAACAAAGAATTAACCAGTATCTAGATAAAATAAAGCAAAATGAAGAAATAGAAATAGAATGGCTTAATATAAAAACGATACTAAATACAGCAGCAAATGAAAGCTTAGGAAAGACCAAAAAATTCAATAAAAGAAAAAAACTGAAGATCTGGGATGATACAATCAAATAAATAATCAAAAAGAAAAAAGAAGCCTATCACAAATGGTTAAGCAGTAAAAGATTAGAAGATGAAATAGAATATAAAAGAATAAGAGCCATAGCTAAACGAGAAGTCAGAAAAAGACATAGAGAATCATGGAATAAATTTGTTTCTAATTTAGAACATGATTTATATAAAATAGGACCCAATGTATATAAGATTTTGAAACACCTAAATGCAGATACCAAAGAAAACATAAAATTAAACACTGAATTGAAATTAGAAGAATTTCTAAATTACTACACAGAACTGTGGACAGACAAATATTTTAAAAAAGACAACTGGCAAACAATTAACGAAAATGAAAAGGAAATAACTGAAGAAGAATTAGAAATCAGCCTGAAAGAAACAAGAAACGGAAAATCACATGTAGAAGATAAGCTAGGTTCAGACCTATATAAATACGCAGGAACAAGATTCAAAGGAAGACTTATTATTTTTAAATAAAATTTACTCAACTGGTATCCCCCCAATAGAATGAAAAAAAGCAATTGTGTTTTTTCTTTCCTATCTTTAAGAAAGGTAATAGAGATGATACCTCTAAAAACTATAGAGGTATCAGTATACTAAATTCATGTTATAAAATATACAGCAGAATCTTAAATAACAAAGTAATGAAATATTCCGAAAACTTTATTCTAGAGGTACAAAATGGATTTAGAAAAGGACGATCATGTATAGACCCAGCCTTCTGCCTAAAATTAATAATAGAGAAAAAAAGAGAATATAATTTAGAAACACGTATTGCATTTATTGACTTTGAAAAAGCATTTGACAAAGTTAAAAGAAATATATTATTTAACATATTAAAAGAAATACAAATACCAAATAATATCCTAAAAGCTGTCACAAGTATATATGAAAATAATCAAATACAAATAAGATTAAATCATGAGCTATCATATACAAGAGAGATAAACCAAGGGGTCCGACAGGGATGTCCCCTCTCAGCAACTCTTTTTAATATCTACTTAAATGAAATAATAATAAAATGGAGTAAAAATTTACATCAAGGAATTAAACTTTCACCTACAGTTAACTTAAACACTCTCCTCTTTGCAGACGACCAAATAATAATTACAAATTCTGAAGATAACTTACAGAAAGCTATTTTAAATCTAAATGAGATATCCAAAGATTATGGTATGATAATATCAATGGAAAAATCAAAAACTATGGCCTTTAAAGGACAAGATCCAGGAAGAACTAAAATAATAATAGATAACAATATTTTAGAACAGGTGAATTCATTTAACTACCTAGGATGTATGATCACTTATGAAAATGAAAAAGATATAAACATAAAAATTGCAAAATATTTAAAAATAACAGGAGTAATTAACTCTATATTTAAACCAAACCTAGTTCAAAAACAAACCAGGCTAAAAGTATACAATACATTAGCCCTACCGGTCTTAATGTATGGAAGTGAAATCTGGACAATAAAACAAAAAGTCAGACAAAGATTAGCAACAGCAGAAATGAAGTTTATGAGAAAAACTGCGAAGTATACCCTATTTGATCACAAAAGAAACGAAGATATTATGAAAGAATTAAACCAAGAACCAGTAATTGAAAAAATTAAAAAATATAAACATAGATGGAGGGAACACGTTCAAAGAATGAAAACAGAAAGATTACCAAAAGAAGCCTTGAAGTGCAAGCCATTAGGAAAAAGAAAACCAGGACGTCCTCTTAAACGATTCAACGATGACTTCTAAGGCCGGAACAGGCCATACTAGGCCTAAATCCTTGATACGTATGATGATGATAGTATTTTTAACATATATATATATATATATATATATATATTTTTTTTTTTTTTTTTACCTTGGTTAAAATATATATATATATATATTTTACCTTGGGTATAATAAATGTTAAAAATACCAAGCTATTTTAAACCTGGTTTTACTCCATTTCCCAAGTAAGCAAAAAGACAAACAAGTCAAGTTTGCGCCTGCAAGTGATGCAAGTCTAGCTGATCCTACAGGTAGTGCAAGACCAAGGCAACTCGTGGTAAAGGTGGCATAAGCTCTGATTACTAATCTTAATATTTACCCTTAATGCCAAGACACATCTCCAAGAAGGGATGTATGATGTTTTGTATTAAAGGCAAAGTATTATACCCATGGTAAAATACTTTCTACATTTATACCTCCTCCAGAGATTTTTATTTAATAAGGTTAAAACACCTTATGGTAACTTGTTCTGTTAAAATACTTATAAGGCTCTGTATTACTAAATCTTGGTATTTCTAGCCTGGCTCCCACTGATGAGACCTCAATAAAGGTGGAAACCGATCTGGGTAGTGGCCCCTTGCCTTTAATACAAAACATCATACATCCCCTTCTTGGAGATGTGTCTTGGCATTAAGGGTAAATAAGGGTAAATATTAAGATTAGTGATCAGAGCTTATGCCACCTTTACCACGAGTTGCCTTGGTCTTGCACTACCTGTAGGATCAGCTAGACTTGCATCACTTGCAGGCGCAAACTTGACTTGTTTGTCTGTTTGCTTACTTGGGAAATGGAGTAAAACCAGGTTTAAAATTGCTTGGTATTTTTAACATTTATTATACCCAAGGTAAAATACTTTCTACATATATATATATATATATATATATCGAATAAAAGAGAATAAAATGGCGACAGACAACAAGGCAACTCTGGGGCGCAAATCTTCAGGCCAATTTGGAAATGCTTCATGGCAAGGGAGAGGGGATTATTGGTGTTAATTTGGACAGGATTTTTCTGATTACTTTCTTTACAAAAAGATGTCTCGTGTGCATTCTCCACTGTACATCAGTTGTCCGTTTACTTTGCATTCTCCTGCGTGACACTGTGACACTGATATCACAATAATAATGGCAGCGTGAGTTTATTCTCAAAATAACATCGGAGAATTTATTTCACTTACCGTGTTTCCGATCTTTTAACTAATACGTGCAACCTCCGTTTTTTAAGGTCACATAACTTCGGTTAATATTTGACTAGTAGATCACACAACTAGCGAAAACGATCTCCTGACGAGCAGACACTGGATATCCATGAAATTTGACCAACTTTTTAAAAAATATAATGTTAATTTAGTAAATTTTTTATTATTTATTTTATTAATCAATCTCATTATTTTTCTTAATAATCAACGCTGTAATTCTCATGGTTTATTTTATATTTCCCCCTTTTTCGAAATTTCTTTCCTTAACATTGTTTAAGATCTGTTGTATTTTATTTATTTATTTATTTTAAAAAAATAGCTTTCTTTGTTTCATTTTCTGTTGTAGCTCGCGCATTTCAGTAGAACAATATGTTTGCATTCATTTAAAAGGCACTTTGAACTTGGTTTTAAATAAATGTAATCTTGACATTTATTTTTAAAAAAAACTTAAGCCATAATAGGGAAATTTTAGTTGAGAAGAGAGAATAGAAGGGAAAAAATTAACTATTTATTATTTTGTGACTGCTAACCGGTTACCGTTACTGAGTTGAGGGTCAATGATTCCACGCGGCCTATAGACAACGATATTTTATTCTGTGCTTTATTTGCATATTACAGATAAGCATTCTGCAATTCAGATTTATGTGGTCGAATTTAATCAGATGTAAGTAATCAGCAGATGAGAGTTGACTGAAGTTCTTTTGATTTCAGTTTGAATTTTGTCGGTCGAAAATCCAACGGGGTTAAAAGGATTCGCGATGGCATCGATTTGGTGGTAAGGAGTTCCAACGTATGCACTTCAGGTATGCAGTTTTTCTTTTTATTTCCTTCGTGTGCTGTCAGACAATTCTGCCTCTTTTGCGGGATGAAAAAAACCCAACTTTCCGGGAGAAAAAAACCTTGCAAAATCCTATCGAGTGGTTTATGTTAATATTGATTGGACGAATGCATAGAAACCTTCTCTCTTTCATAGCGGAGGCCTTGAATCGGCATCATGGAAATCCAGTCACGCGTGCGGCAAACCAGCTTCTCCACGAAGTTTGAGGAACGAGATGCAAAAGCAGAGAACTTCATTTTTAATCTCAGACCCGACGAGCTTTGTATCCTGAAAGAAAGAATAATAAAGAACTATTTCAGATTGGGCTCATTTCAGGAAAAAAAATTAATAAAGCTCAAGGGAAAAAAAACAATACTGTCATTTTAATAAAATCGAGCATATCACAATTTACAATTTTCTAATTTGTTTTGATTTACAATAAATACGAAAGAAAAATAATTTTCATCTTTTCCACCAGGTGGCAAATAGTGAAATACAGAAATGACCACTTAGTGCAAATATCTAGAATGATATGCGGGGATCGAAATGAATTTAAAAATGGTATGAACTATATGGGGAGGATACATCGACCCCTACAGAAAAATCATTATGTATTTAAATAATCGAAAATTAAAATCAATTCGGATTGAAGCAGTTTTATTTTAAAGTTTCATATCGATCGAGATGAGGGTTTGTAAATTCTAAGATTTTGATGCTGAATTTAGTTGTCTCGTGAACAGCAGGACTTATCCGTGCCTTTTTAAATAATTTGCATTTTAATTTATTCAAGTATGAGCGTGTGTTGGATTTCCTTTGGATAAGTCTCAGCAGGTCTGTAGAATTTTTCTTTGATTATGATACAATATTTCGAGCGTGGATAAACCACAAATTAGAATATTGCAGTTATCTTTCAAGAACAATTGCAGAAAGGCTGAAAAATCGAAAATAATAAAATAAACGAAATAAATAATTGTAGGCTGACGAAAGAAAAACATTCCAGAAATACAGTTTATTTGTTGTTCTCATATTATAAAAAGATATTTTTACATACCTTCTTTAAAACGAGGAAGTCTTGAATACATTCTGAAGTAGTCCATCCACGTCTTCACATTGGGATGGTTTGAGAGCTCCGTTCAAGTAGACAGAAGAAAAAAAAAAAATACAGCGTTAATAATGAATTAAACGAGATCAATAATACAAATAGCACAAATAAAATATTTATTAATAGGTTAACTTTAATAGGTCCAATATAAGGTAAATGCTTAACCATTTCCCTTCTATTGGACGACTGGATTCATAAAAGACGTTGATCTAGCGAAGAACTAAAACATATTATTTAAGACTATAACGATAGCCTGGAGATTGCAGTTAAAACAAAAAAAAAATAGAAGAAACGAAAACTGGTTAACTTTTAGCTTAGTTCTGAAAGAACGATGCTAACAGTTCTGGCAAACTCGGAAATGGGGAGTTGATGGTAGCGGAGTTCTCAGCAGTTATTCTTAATGCGAATCACATCAAATATTCGTGCAGAAAATGGACACCTGGCAGTAAAGCACAGTTACTCGCATTCGGAGAAAAATTGAACTTTTATTTGTTCTTCATAATGGAAGCTGTTAACGAAGCATAAACTGAGAATCATGTTTTCGCTGAAACAGATTTTGTAAGGAATGACGAAAGTATGCAAATGAAGAGACTGAATGAACGTTCAGGATATATATACGTCTGCAAAAATGAAAGAACACATAGGCTAAATAAAATACAAGCGAAAACTAGGATTAACAAGTCGTGAAACCGAAATGTGCATTTTTAAAATTTAACATGAAAACGCGAGCGATAAACATTTCCCTGAGATGTATAATTAGATTTAAAAAGTATCATACCATTCCACAGACAATTGTGAGTGGAACTGATACGCAATATCACACACTCCCAAAGGAACTTCTGACAAAAGCTATAACAGAAATGCAGATTAACGCAAATACTGCACGGAATCGTAAATATTAGAATGTGTACAACATTAAAGAGAGTCCAAATTTCAGACCAGGATGGGTGGAGACAGACAACAGAGCCTATAAATTTCCAATAGAAAATGCATACCAATACGAACAAACATTGAGAGCTTAATATACACAAATATATCTTATTATTAAATCAAAATTAAACATATTTAAATGGAAAAAAACAATGAAAAAATAAAAAATAAATATTTTATAAAAATGGAATCACAGGAATTCATAACTGTAATAGAAATAATGATAATAATTTCAAATTCTCTTTCATGGAAAGTAAGACCACATTTAGCATCACAAAAGGAATAAAAAACATTATTTAAATCATTTCGTGCCCTATAAGCAAAAGGATTAAATAAAAATTCACTTTCACCAAACTAAAGAAAAAAGTAATAAAACACTCAGTAATACCTAAATAAATCTTCCATGTCTATATCTCTAACCATATGAATATATTAAATATTAATCAGTAATATATTGTAAGATACTTAATACTTCCAAACGGCTTTTCTATTCTATACTACAATGCCAAGAACGT
This sequence comes from Typopeltis vanoorti, assembly GCF_054136105.1. Lineage (NCBI taxonomy): Eukaryota > Metazoa > Arthropoda > Arachnida > Uropygi > Thelyphonidae > Typopeltis > Typopeltis vanoorti. The sequence goes on along the minus strand of NC_143563.1, from coordinate 114,931,516 downwards.
TTGCAAGACACCTTATAATAATTAAGTGAGTGTATTTAGGTTACGACCCCTGCATGCATATATACACACTTTAGATAAGAATACCGAAATATTCTTACCTATTGAGACGTTATAATCATTACATATACTATGCTACGATGTAAAGAAACGTTTCCAAGACACCTTATAATAATTAAGTGAGTGTAGTTAGGTTACGACCCCTGCATGCATATATACACACTTTAGATAAGAATACCGAAATATTCTTACCTATTGAGACGTTATAATCATTACATATACTATGCTACGATGTAAAGAAACGTTTCCAAGACACCTTATAATAATTAAGTGAGTGTATTTAGGTTACGACCCCTGCATGCATATATACACACTTTAGATAAGAATACCGAAATATTCTTACCTATTGAGACGTTATAATCATTACATATACTATGCTACGATGTAAAGAAACGTTTCCAAGACACCTTATAATAATTAAGTGAGTGTATTTAGGTTACGACCCCTGCATGCATATATACACACTTTAGATAAGAATACCGAAATATTCTTACCTATTGAGACGTTATAATCATTACATATACTATGCTACGATGTAAAGAAACGTTTCCAAGACACCTTATAATAATTAAGTGAGTGTAGTTAGGTTACGACCCCTGCATGCATATATACACACTTTAGATAAGAATACCGAAATATTCTTACCTATTGAGACGTTATAATCATTACATATACTATGCTACGATGTAAAGCAAACGTTTCCAAGACACCTTATAATAATTAAGTGAGTGTATTTAGGTTACGACCCCTGCATGCATATATACACACTTTAGATAAGAATACCGAAATATTCTTACCTATTGAGACGTTATAATCATTACATATACTATGCTACGATGTAAAGAAACGTTTGCAAGACACCTTATAATAATTAAGTGAGTGTATTTAGGTTACGACCCCTGCATGCATATATACACACTTTAGATAAGAATACCGAAATATTCTTACCTATTGAGACGTTATAATCATTACATATACTATGCTACGATGTAAAGAAACGTTTCCAAGACACCTTATAATAATTAAGTGAGTGTATTTAGGTTACGACCCCTGCATGCATATATACACACTTTAGATAAGAATACCGAAATATTCTTACCTATTGAGACGTTATAATCATTACATATACTATGCTACGATGTAAAGAAACGTTTGCAAGACACCTTATAATAATTAAAGTGAGTGTAGTTAGGTTACGACCCCTGCATGCATATATACACACTTTAGATAAGAATACCGAAATATTCTTACCTATTGAGACGTTATAATCATTACATATACTATGCTACGATGTAAAGAAACGTTTCCAAGACACCTTATAATAATTAAGTGAGTGTAGTTAGGTTACGACCCCTGCATGCATATATACACACTTTAGATAAGAATACCGAAATATTCTTACCTATTGAGACGTTATAATCATTACATATACTATGCTACGATGTAAAGAAACGTTTCCAAGACACCTTATAATAATTAAGTGAGTGTAGTTAGGTTACGACCCCTGCATGCATATATACACACTTTAGATAAGAATACCGAAATATTCTTACCTATTGAGACGTTATAATCATTACATATACTATGCTACGATGTAAAGAAACGTTTCCAAGACACCTTATAATAATTAAGTGAGTGTAGTTAGGTTACGACCCCTGCATGCATATATACACACTTTAGATAAGAATACCGAAATATTCTTACCTATTGAGACGTTATAATCATTACATATACTATGCTACGATGTAAAGAAACGTTTCCAAGACACCTTATAATAATTAAGTGAGTGTATTTAGGTTACGACCCCTGCATGCATATATACACACTTTAGATAAGAATACCGAAATATTCTTACCTATTGAGACGTTATAATCATTACATATACTATGCTACGATGTAAAGAAACGTTTCCAAGACACCTTATAATAATTAAGTGAGTGTATTTAGGTTACGACCCCTGCATGCATATATACACACTTTAGATAAGAATACCGAAATATTCTTACCTATTGAGACGTTATAATCATTACATATACTATGCTACGATGTAAAGAAACGTTTGCAAGACACCTTATAATAATTAAGTGAGTGTAGTTAGGTTACGACCCCTGCATGCATATATACACACTTTAGATAAGAATACCGAAATATTCTTACCTATTGAGACGTTATAATCATTACATATACTATGCTACGATGTAAAGAAACGTTTCCAAGACACCTTATAATAATTAAGTGAGTGTATTTAGGTTACGACCCCTGCATGCATATATACACACTTTAGATAAGAATACCGAAATATTCTTACCTATTGAGACGTTATAATCATTACATATACTATGCTACGATGTAAAGAAACGTTTGCAAGACACCTTATAATAATTAAGTGAGTGTAGTTAGGTTACGACCCCTGCATGCATATATACACACTTTAGATAAGAATACCGAAATATTCTTACCTATTGAGACGTTATAATCATTACATATACTATGCTACGATGTAAAGAAACGTTTGCAAGACACCTTATAATAATTAAGTGAGTGTAGTTAGGTTACGACCCCTGCATGCATATATACACACTTTAGATAAGAATACCGAAATATTCTTACCTATTGAGACGTTATAATCATTACATATACTATGCTACGATGTAAAGAAACGTTTCCAAGACACCTTATAATAATTAAGTGAGTGTATTTAGGTTACGACCCCTGCATGCATATATACACACTTTAGATAAGAATACCGAAATATTCTTACCTATTGAGACGTTATAATCATTACATATACTATGCTACGATGTAAAGAAACGTTTCCAAGACACCTTATAATAATTAAGTGAGTGTATTTAGGTTACGACCCCTGCATGCATATATACACACTTTAGATAAGAATACCGAAATATTCTTACCTATTGAGACGTTATAATCATTACATATACTATGCTACGATGTAAAGAAACGTTTCCAAGACACCTTATAATAATTAAGTGAGTGTATTAGGTTACGACCCCTGCATGCATATATACACACTTTAGATAAGAATACCGAAATATTCTTACCTATTGAGACGTTATAATCATTACATATACTATGCTACGATGTAAAGAAACGTTTGCAAGACACCTTATAATAATTAAGTGAGTGTATTTAGGTTACGACCCCTGCATGCATATATACACACTTTAGATAAGAATACCGAAATATTCTTACCTATTGAGACGTTATAATCATTACATATACTATGCTACGATGTAAAGAAACGTTTCCAAGACACCTTATAATAATTAAGTGAGTGTATTTAGGTTACGACCCCTGCATGCATATATACACACTTTAGATAAGAATACCGAAATATTCTTACCTATTGAGACGTTATAATCATTACATATACTATGCTACGATGTAAAGAAACGTTTCCAAGACACCTTATAATAATTAAGTGAGTGTAGTTAGGTTACGACCCCTGCATGCATATATACACACTTTAGATAAGAATACCGAAATATTCTTACCTATTGAGACGTTATAATCATTACATATACTATGCTACGATGTAAAGAAACGTTTCCAAGACACCTTATAATAATTAAGTGAGTGTAGTTAGGTTACGACCCCTGCATGCATATATACACACTTTAGATAAGAATACCGAAATATTCTTACCTATTGAGACGTTATAATCATTACATATACTATGCTACGATGTAAAGAAACGTTTCCAAGACACCTTGTAATAATTAAGTGAGTGTATTTAGGTTACGACCCCTGCATGCATATATACACACTTTAGATAAGAATACCGAAATATTCTTACCTATTGAGACGTTATAATCATTACATATACTATGCTACGATGTAAAGAAACGTTTGCAAGACACCTTATAATAATTAAGTGAGTGTAGTTAGGTTACGACCCCTGCATGCATATATACACACTTTAGATAAGAATACCGAAATATTCTTACCTATTGAGACGTTATAATCATTACATATACTATGCTACGATGTAAAGAAACGTTTCCAAGACACCTTATAATAATTAAGTGAGTGTAGTTAGGTTACGACCCCTGCATGCATATATACACACTTTAGATAAGAATACCGAAATATTCTTACCTATTGAGACGTTATAATCATTACATATACTATGCTACGATGTAAAGAAACGTTTCCAAGACACCTTATAATAATTAAGTGAGTGTAGTTAGGTTACGACCCCTGCATGCATATATACACACTTTAGATAAGAATACCGAAATATTCTTACCTATTGAGACGTTATAATCATTACATATACTATGCTACGATGTAAAGAAACGTTTCCAAGACACCTTGTAATAATTAAGTGAGTGTAGTTAGGTTACGACCCCTGCATGCATATATACACACTTTAGATAAGAATACCGAAATATTCTTACCTATTGAGACGTTATAATCATTACATATACTATGCTACGATGTAAAGAAACGTTTCCAAGACACCTTATAATAATTAAGTGAGTGTAGTTAGGTTACGACCCCTGCATGCATATATACACACTTTAGATAAGAACTTCCCAGTATCTTTCCCTTACAGACTTTATCATTCTTCCATGTGAAATGCTCTAATCCCTTGTGTATTTCATCAGTGAGAATAAATATATATTTTTACCCTTCGAACTTTATAATTTTTACACATTCACTGCTTCTGCATCATGTAACGTTAGCATTGGCAGCCTGTTCTGCTTAAATAAATGCATTTATTTTACATTTGGCCTCACTCTGTCTTTTTTTCACTCTCTGTTCTTCCATCGTTATGTACATACGCTGTTTTTTAGTAATACCTAAATAGTTTTACCTTTGTAGATATTATATTTTTACACATAACTATGATTTTTCCTGTTAAGTGCGCTGTGTTATTTTGAAATGCTTGCGAGACGGGTTTTGACTACTTTGTAAATGGCATAGGATGACATGATGAATTCCTATCTGTTCGCTAAATTGTTTACAAATTGGGCCATGCCAACTCAACAATAAGCGAAACCATATTGAGATGGTAGCACCTGGAGACAACTGCAAATGCTAAGTGCACTGGACGACTCACCACACTCACCGAACGTGACTGTAGGATGCTTCGAAGGATAATATGTAAAAGCCATTCGTCGAATGACACTTTGATTGCTTAGTTCCGAGCATCGACTGGAACACGAATCTGCACCTTCGTCACGGAGGTTCATAACATCAGTTTCCATGGTAGGATTGCAATTTGCAAAGGCAAAGTTACCCGAACCCACATGTGCATCATCTTTAGTGGTGCAAAGAGTGTGTACCATGAGACATATAGGCTCGGAGAGCTGTGTTATGGAGATAGAATCACGCTACATCCTCAACCGAGCAGATGGACAGGTGTGGGCATTGCAGATGTACCAGTGAAAATTGCTTACCAGGGTGTGTAACCGCTATCCTGTATTTCTTGGTTTTCCTCGGACCTCTTTGATATCACGAACATTGAACTCCGAGAGGTGTCTGAACATGCCGGACAATTTCACTGCTTCCTGCTTTATGGCCTTTCTAGAGACAGGACCGTTTTCTCTTTCAGCAAGCGAATGCTCTGCTGTTCTGCCTGGTTTATGAATACGAACGTACTACTTGGCTGAACATGTGCTTGATGATGTGGAGAATCGGGTGGGGTGAAGGGATGTCTGCCCCAGTGAAATTCAAAACCTCATTGCATTCCTACACGAAGAATGGTCCGAATTTTCCAGTGATTGCCGTTTCTCTTGCGGAAAATATTCGTCGTAGGATTTCTGCAGTAATCGTAGCGAAAAGAGGTCCTTCGTCTTAAGCTGGACGCATGGTTGTTTTTTCCTTACACTGTAGTGTTCGTTGACGTCCTTCCAAGAAGTGGATATACGCAAGAAGGAAAGAGTGTCAAATATTTCCTTTAAGACTTTATAATACTTTCATATACTCTGCTATATTATGTTTTTCTAGTTCCGTCAAATGCGATGAAATATCTGTTGTTTTTGTTATCTTGCTTTTCTTTCTAAATATTTAAGATATTTTGTGCATATAATTATGATATTTACCTTCCTATTTAGCTTTGTTGTTTCTTTGTATTTCGCTTTCCCCTTGATATATTTCTAGTTTTCCTATCTGTAATTATGGAATGTCGCTATGCAAGATTATTGGTGTCTGAAATTTTCCTGTTTATGTGAAATTTTGCGTGTTCATACTTTGACGAAGATTCTTGTTTTTTAATATGAATTTTAATATTAACACTGTTCTTTGGTTTATATACTCGTGTTTATATTGATGTTGTGTTGATAGGAGCAGTATTTGTTTCGAGTTTGTTGCTGTGAATTACTTTTTCATGCTCGTATTATTTTTTCTAAATCTGTAAAAAAAAAGATCTAGTGCCTTATTTATCGTATTCTGTTTTTTTTGGGTGTTAGTATTGTGTTACATTCTGCAAATAATAAATTTAACTTCGTTTCTGTGTGGAGTTATCTTTTCGTTTTTGTAAGTTTCTTCAAGCAACTTATCAGAGACTTGCCTTACATATTTTCTGCTTGTTTGGCTTTGTGATTTCTCTCTTCATAAGGCTTATGTCTTAGTCTTTATAAACTGAAGATTACATATTGTTGAAGTGGTCGTTTTCCTTGCAGGATATGCAATTATTTTGACACCATGCGGTCAGAATTCTAAAATTGTGTGTGTGTGTGTGATTCTATTCTTTACAAACCTGGACTTGTACTGACTTTGATATCCGCTAACACTCAAAACCCGCATGCATGTCGACTACACTTTAGAGAATGTTTGTAGAACTAATTTTCCCTCGAGGCCTTTACTCTTACAACAGGTCAATTCTCATTATTAATTCTGTATTCGTTTAAAGTAATAGAAATATTTAGCTGATACAAAGCCGTGCATTATCCCTCGCCAGCATATTTACTTCAGGCAATTGTTCCCGAACTGAATTCAACACACAAGCAATAAAATGGAATAATATTTCATTTATAACTGAAGATGAGTAAAAGTAGAAACATCATATGAATATTTTCAAAGTTATATTTTAATGTACTCACGGCTGACCCTGCTTTCTTCTTTCTTTCTTTCACCGGTAAAAGTAAGGATTTCGATTCACATGTTTCTTTTACTCCACGTTCCTTTGGTGTGACCTGAGAAGTTTTGTATTGCAATTGTTATTCATTTTGATTGCCTTCCAAATAATTGCAATGAACAAGAATAGCATTTGATCTTATTTTTATAATCAGAAGGATTAAATATTTTCTGGACCGACGAGTTTCGGTGACCCTTCCGAGCCCTGCTGTACTTTTGAATGACCTTCTCGCAGTCAAATTCATCGAGAAATGGATCGGATTCAAACGAGGCGGATTTAAGCACTGTTAGTTTTTAGTTTATTATTATTATTATTATATTTTGCAGTTTCCCCGCAGTTCGTGTGTACTCTACAATAAAAAATATTGTAACCGGTTAAAGTTGTTTTTTAATTGATTTTAATAAAAAAATTATTTAAGATTTAAAATTTTTAAGCATATCGCATCGTCGTTATGTTCTCCGATTCTTATTCTTTTTCTAAGAGAAACCAAAAGTAATGAAGCCCCCCTGACTTCCAAGGCAGAAAAAAATTAGACATTTGCAAGATGAAATAATTATTTACGCGATCGGTATGTTTATACTTTTCGTATACCAAACAAAACTGTTTAATAAGGAAGTTTCAAATATTAGCGTGAATATTTCAATAATGAAGATTATCTGCTCTGTCTGTTAGCCAAAGTTTACGTTTATTGACACCCGTGTACTCTGAAGAAATGGAAAGTAATTAGGGACAATTTAAGGAACAATTTACTTACCCCTTCGGCCTTTTTGTAGCTGGAAATTCTAGACTGCTCTAAACCTTCAAGAAGTATGAAGCTGTTCGCACAATAAGCCATTTCTGTTCTTTTGGTACAAACGGATTCACTCCATATGGACGATTGTGCTCGTAAACAAACACTCGTATGTAGAAGACCATTATTGTGGTTGCTATTGTTCGCTAGTCGGTAACAATTACCAATGAGCAAGTATCTGTTATACTCCGGCATTGTTATGATTATTGCAGCGCATTTTTATTCAATTGATTACTTTTTGTTTTTGTTTTTTTAATTTATGGCATAAAAATGTAAAATTTAAACGGAATATTTTAATTTACGTTTAAGTTTAATTTAACTTCGACATGTTATCAATTAAAATACTATCACAAACATCTTTATTATTCTTGAGTTTTCATTAATTATCACCACTGTCTTTCAGTTCCTATTTTTATTGTCATTGTCATGCGTGTATTTTTCCCATTATGTTTCTATTGGTGATGCTTTTTAATGCTAATATTGCAAGATTTCATTACACTCGATGTTGCAAAAATTGTTATCGAGTGTCGTCATCTTTAACATAATTCTCATTAAATAGAAAACAAAAGAAGTCCACATGAAGTGGCTTCAAAGAGTTACACGTTTTGCCTCTAGAGCAAGGTTTCCGGTCTATGTAAAACTTATTATTATTACGTGACACCCCCAGGGAGTCGAAGACTCATCGAGGGAGGGCACCTACTCTACACCTCTCCGGCTTCACCACCTATCACAACTACCTTCATCTACCACCACCCACCATCATTTTCACAGACAATCACAATCATTCATGCCCAAAGCGGGATTCGAACCTGCAGCCATTTGGCTGAAGAGCGAATACGCTAATCACTCGACCAACCAGGCCAGCAAATATATCTAAAATATGCGTATATCATCACGATCCTCACCAGCCATTTTCTGTCTACTGCTGGACGAAGTGCTGCAGTCATTCTTATCCTGAACTTTTCTCAGTCGCTATTTATTGATTCGTATGGAGTTTCCTCCCTATTTCTCCCCCTCTTCCTATTGGGGAGAGTTAAGCCACCTCATGGCGGTAAGTATTTATGGCTGTAGATCCGTGTGTGTTCATGGGGCCGGGTTGCCTGGTTGCGGGATGAAAAACGCCAGATAAACTGTCGGAAAAAACCCTGCTGTCCACACCCGAGACCGGCTAACTTGGCAATCGCTGAGGAAGATCCTCAAATTCCTCACGTCTTCGACGGGAATCGAACCTGGGACACTCCTTCCCCAGTTATATGGTTGCGAAGCGCACAGCCACTAGGCCAACCGCGCGGACTCTCAGTCACTGAGTTCCAGGCATCTCTTTAATCTCATCCTCCCTCCGTCTCTTTCCATCTGTAGGATGCCATTCTGAGCTCCACTTTTTCCATTATTTAAATTAAGGCGATATTAAATCCCACATTATTTTAAAGCCGAATAAGAGACTCAAATATCGAAATCAAAGAGAACAATGATCAGAACTTTACCCACCTTTGCAACGTGTTACCCTAATGTTGAACTACGTGATTTAGCTTACGCTACAACCCGTCGAAACTTTTATAGTTTACTATATTCGGCATGAAACTCTTTGATTCCGATCTTTGAGTTTCGTATTCGACTTTGAAATAATGTGGGATTTAATATCCCCTTAATTTAAATAATGATACATCGCCGAATGAAGCCTATTGGCTCTTTATTTAAGTCGACTTTTTTAATTTCTGATTGTTGCACCTTGCAACATGACCTTCCCCTTGCCATTTAGATCTTTTAACGTCTGTCCCCCTAGTCCGAACTCTGACCCAAGGATTGCGCTTTCTCTCTACAATGATAGGCTCTGCTGCACCGCTCTATAGGTAAATATTTTATTTGCGTGTTCGCTGGGTCGGTTTGTCTGTTTTGAAGAAAGAAAATGCAGTTTCCTGGTGTAAAATACACTCAGTATTTTACACCAGGTAAAATACTGAGCATTTTTCAATCAAATGGTGAGTGAGCGGTCTCATAGGAGACCGCTCACTCACCATTTGATTGAAAAATGCCTGATGAAAGTTACTCAATTCACAGATAGGATTCGAACCCTGGTCTTTTCAACCAAACCACTCGTTTGTGCGAAATGAGCTACGGGATTTTCTCCTATTTTATGCAATTTAAATTATCATTTTTGCATGCTTAGTCCTTTTAGTAATGCGGAATTATTTTCCTGTTTTACGCTTGCTCGTAGCTGCACACCATGCATATTGTCGGAACCAGATCCGATGGAACAGGGTGGTAACGTCTTATTCCCGTCCTTTGTCTCTCTATACTGCTTTCGTAATTCTGACCGGATGAAAATACCGAGTTTTCGGGATAGAAGAAAAAATCCATCGCTCCAATGAGACCCTCAACGGGTTTCCGACATCTTTCTTTTCACCCCAGAGGGCTTCGTCCAAACCGACTGACCGAACTTGCAGTCCAGTGAATCGCTTCAAATACTAAATGAGCTTATCCCGAACAAAATACGAGAATTGATCCTCGGGAACACGATAGAGAAATCCTAAATCGAATAAATCATAATTAAGAAGTGATGGAGTCTTTCGCGTAATTTGGAGAATGCCACCCTCCAACTAACACGATTAGCTTTTATTAGCTGAGAAGGTCATTTATCTTGCTTAATTACATTAAGAGGTTTTAAAGGGCTGTGGTGTATTTATTTCTATTTCTTAAAGACGGATGGATAAGAAATAAGTTGCAGAATATTCGCTTTTCCCCACATTCTTTATATGAGTTCTCAGAAAATATGATCTTTATTAATAGCAGACATGCTGAAATTATGATTTCCAAATATAATTTGACTGTATTCTGTGGATTAATTTAAAGAAAACAGAATTACTTTAAAAAATTAAAATGGAAAAATAGGTTTAATCTTTATTATGGTAGCTGAACTAAGCTTTCTTAAAATGATTTAAATTTTAGAAGTTTTTTTCACACCATTTTATTCATATCATAAAATTATATAAATAGGAAACGAAAAATACATTGCACGTAGTCAAGGGCTGGGGGTGGTAATAGGCAATGATTTTAAGAGTCCTTTTTAGGACTTCCATGGTAACGGATGGCAATGCTGTAGCCAGTGAAGTTTTAACTGAGGCTCGGCTACTGCCGTTACCCAGCCATGACTGGAGCTTTTAGCTCGATAACACACTCCATCCACACAGATTGTCTTCATTCAGATGACGGGATAAAGAGTCAAGGACTCAGTCCATCTCCCAGTCCCTTTAAGGATTGCACGTAGTCAAGGAATGAAGCGAGTTAATCGACCGTGAGATGCGGTAATTTATACTCTTGGATGGCAATGGTATAGCCAATGAAAAGTTCTAACTAAGGTTTGGCTATTGCTGTTATCCTTCTGCCATGATCAGAGCTTTAATAGCGCAATAATACCTTATCCCTACACTGTCCTCTACTGATAACGGGGAAGATGAAAAGCATTCTTGCTTCGCCCTTTTAAGCCAGTCCTTATAAGGATTGCACGTAGTCTATCGGTAATGTATGTTATTGATATGTGTATGTTTTTTGCTAAATTTGTTAATATTGAGCAATATTAAGTTAAAAAAACTGAAAGTTGAGGAAATTGTGATCTTGAAAAACGCGATGAAGTTTGATTTTAAAGAATGAACGTTTAAAGCACAAATGAAGTAATGTTTAATAACTCATTTTAACAAGTTTAGGTGAATGCGTTAGTATTACCATAATGGACTGCGTTTACCACCAGGGGTTGGTTAATTGTGTTTTTTGTTTATATTTCGCTATCATGAAAACGATATACTGTTCATGTTACTTTCTTGAGAATCCATAGTTTAATCGCTGTCGATGAACATGCGTAATTTATAGACAGAATTCACTGACCTTACAACCTGAGTTGCTAAGGCCGTAAATCCCAAACAACCAACTTTGTTTTTATTTGGTTGTGTCTTCATATTGTTTGGCTTGTCTGTTAGTGTGATAACATAATCTCATATCGACCTGTTTTGATGCATAAGTGTGAACCCACAAAAAATGGGAGCCTGCGTAGCTCTCTTTTTTTTTTTTTTTATTTTAGTTTGCTGTTTTGAATGATAGAGGCGAAGCAAATGAGTGTGCGGTGTAAACAGGAAATTATTCGCGAGTGTTTATGCTGTCCTTTTTTTAATATCTTGTTTCAGCCACTGGGCAGATGAGGGTGATATTATTTATGCAGGCCACCCTGCATTTGTTCTCTTGTTTTAATAATCAGGTGGCCTTTTTGAGCAGTGTAACAAGAGCGTGAATGAGGTTACGTAGGGCATACACCGTCATTTTTTTATCCAAGGCATTTCACAGGATGCCATATGGTTAGCTGTTTTTAAGTTGCATCATGTGGGTTTGGATATCAGATTAGTGGATTGGATTGCTGATTGGCTTTCTGATAGATATCAGAGAGTTGTGCAGGAAGAGCAGTATCTGGAAATAGGAAGGTTACAAGTGAACACCATGTTTCTGAAATCGCCGTACGAGGGAAAACGGTGTTGTGTATAAATGGACGCTGCTCATCATTGAAAAAGTTCGGATGAACGGATCGTCGTAATGGGAAGCGTTGTAATACGAGGTATTACTGTATGCACATATATTATATCCCTTTCTTGAATGTATACAATAGAAAAAAGACTTCGTTTTTAAAATTTATTGTCATTAACGAGGATGGTGTTGTCTGAGCAAGTTACAATTGTCATAGTGGGAGGGGGCATCGAGACTGCGTGGGGAATATACAATCGAATTTCGGGAGGTTATAATCGTCGTTTGACAGAATACATTGGAAACTGACAGAGAGAAAAATAGTAAAATAAGAACAAAAGAATGCCAGTAGGCGTATCAGAGAGAAGGGAATGAGTTTGCGTGTTGAGTGGATTCAGTCTGCCCAAAGAGGATTGGTGCAATATGGTCGAAAGATGTGTGATAGGCATCCAATGTCAGGAAGTATGGTCTACAGGCCTCGGTTAGATGAGTAGGATGCAAATATGGTAGTGGAGGGGAGGGGGAGGTCGGATTTGAAAACCAACGTCAAGAAAGGTGTTTGAGAATTATTATTATTATAATTGTCTGATAACTCCAAGGCATGCATGTTGGTGATTGGCTTACGTGATGGATGAAATTGAGCATCGTATATATATATATATATACAGGGTGGCCATAAAATAACTTTCCCTCTTTGGAGGCATCTGTAGCTAAAACTAATAAACGGAATGAGACCAAATTTTATATTGAGACTTTTGAAGGCATGGGGAGATGATTTCCCCGAAAAAAAAAAAAAAAAAAAAAGATTTAGTACCAAAAGTCGCCGATAAAGATGTCGGAAATTTTGGCGCTGGAGGAGCCGAAAACAAACAGATAATTACACTAAAGGCAGATAAAATTGAATAATAACATTTCGATGGTGTAAGCGACAGCCGCGTCACTCATTCTAGCTGGATATGTGGCACGTTACAATGATAATAAGAATAATTAAACTAAAACAACAACTACCGAGAGAGACAGAAATTAATGTAGTGATTGAACTCGCGGGAAATAATGTTTTATTCATCCGAATCAGGGTTCCCTTGGACCACATACACGATTTTCAATGTGCTGACCTTTCTTGTGTACAACAAATTGCATCCGGTGTGCGATATGCTCTACAGCTGAGCGTAAGGAGTCGGACTGGATGCTCATAACAGCCCGTTTTATGTTCTCTTTCAAGACATGCAAGTTGGGAACGCCACCAACAATCACAACAAATTTCAAATATCCCCCACAGCCAAAAGTCACATGGAATGATGTCCGGGGATCGAGTCTGCCATGCCGTCGGAAAGAACTGACTGATAACCCTCTCATTACTGAAATGCTGACGTAAAAGGCGCTGTACTGAACGTTCAATGTGTGGCCGTGCTCCATCCTGCATAAAAATTATGGAGTCCAAACATTGTCTTTGCGTAATGCAGGAATGACAACATTTTCCAGCATTCGTAGATAAATCTCTCCAGTAATGGAGCAGGTTACAGGACCTGTAGGGGTAATACACTCAAAAAAAAAAGTACGGTCCTATTATGAAATCGGCTGTGAAGCCACACCACACGGTTACTTTTGGAGAATGTAGTGGCACTTTCTGGATCGCTTGGGGATGTTGTTCAGATGCCCAAATTCTGCATCTGAACATCCCCAAGTGTTGTGAGTGTTGACCGACTCATTCAGATAAAAATGAGCCTCATCACCCCACAATATTCTCCAAGGACAGTCACTATCGACCTCCATTCGGGGAAGAAACGTTAGCGCGAAGGTAATGTGCTTATCATAATCTGCGGTAGTTAGTGCTTGCCCACACGACTGCACACGATACGAATAGACGTGAAGCATTTTCAAGACTGTACCATAAGCCATATCAAGTTGACGAGCTATGACACGAGCGCTTGGACCAGCACTAGTCCCTGTGTCGTCGAACACCGCAGTAGCAACGTCCCTTACTGTCTCTTCTTGCACTGGTTTCTGTCCTGTGCCAAGTCTAACTCCTAGTGATCCGGTTTTTTCTTCAAACTTCTTAATCATAGCTCTCAATGCTACAGCTGACATAGAACCTGTGTGCAGGTTTTGAAGCTTTCTAAATTCACGAAGGGCCGCTACGGCATTGCACTGTTTAAGGTAAAACAACTTAAGTAAAGCACGCTGAGGCAAGGTAGGATGCATATTGAGCACAATTCGTCAGTCATTCGAATACTGCCTGAACATTCCCAATCCCTTTTTATGTGGAATTGGTGGTGCTGGTGTCACGTACGCACAGTAAAATTTGCATCCTTTTTACCCGCGTTTACTACAAATATTTGACTGCTTTCGGCTCCCCAGCGCCAAAATTTTCCCTATCGGCGACTTTTGGTACTAAATGTTTTTTTTAAAGCGGAAATCATCTCCCCATGCCTTCGAAAGTCTCGATATAAAATGTGGTCTCATTCAATGTACTAGTTTTAGCTACAGATGCCTCCAAATAGGGAAAGGTAACTTATGCCCACCCTGTATATATTTATATTGAAATGATGAAGCCAAAGAAAAATTATATTTGTTTGTGTCATCAAGACTTTATTAAATCGTAATCATAGATTAATCATGAATATGCTGCATAAAAATACTCTCAGTAAACTGTAGTTTTATAGCAACTGCCCACCCAAAGAAAATAGATTGCATTTCCTATCGCTAGGTTTTGTAAAGTGACTTCTCTTAATTATTATTAGTAGTAGTAATAATAGTTTTTTTTTCACTTTCATGGAGTCACAAGACCGATCATGACTGATAAGTTTAAGGTGTGGTATGATACAAAATCTATCATACCACTCCTTAAACTCATCCACTGTCTGCATATTCACCCCCCCTCTCAGGCAATGCGATCCATGCTCCTTCCGCTCTCCATGCAAAAAACGCCTTCCTTATCCTTTTACTTACTACATCTTTTGTAACTTCCAGGGAGGGCCTCTGCCGCTTTCCGTTCTAACATATGCAAAATCTCCTTAAGAACTCTTCAGATACTCAATAACCTTTTTTCACAAAGGGCAAAATATTTAATCTCCAACCAAAACCGTCGGTTGCAGATTATCAAAAGAGGTAAAAAAAATCTCTCATGCAACACGTAAAGCATGTCGAGCATTACTGCAATGACTACCCTTCGATTTTAAACCTGTTTTCTCTACGGAGTTATTGTGTTTTGCTTCTTTCCGATTCAGATGCTGATCTGCTTCTTATCTTGACTCAGGTGCAACACTCGTGCGAAATGTAAACAATAAGCATACATCAGAAGTTGAAACGTCTTCACTTTCGAAACAAAATATAAAAATGGTTCCTCTGAGTTGCTAAAAAATTCATTAGTTCCGTTTTTAAAAACGACATTCAAATAATAATTTACTTCGGATGTGGAGAAAACAAAGCCAGCGTTGATCCGAATAAAATCAGTGAACAATTTCTGGGGGGAAATTATCTAGTTAGCTCACATTGGCATGAACTGGGATGTGAAGCGACATCAACACACCACTAAAACTTGACGAATCGTCGGCATGTCATTGAGTGAAATAGACAACGAAACGAAAGGAGAGCTCACTCACTGCGACAAAGCATCGGATGTTGACTCGAGAGAGTGGTAAAAGGGGTTACTTCGTCGGATATAATCAGTGTCAATGGCGAGAGAATCTTGAAGATACAAATTGTTTGGACATGAACCAAAATGCGTTTGAAATGGTGAGAACAACCTTGAAAGCTGAGGATCGAAATGCGTGTTGTGCATTAGAGTGTAAAGTGAGTTAACGAGAATATAAGTGGCTATGTGAGAATCTGAGACCAATGCACCACCAGATGAGTCAAGAGTACGATCATATAGAATAAAATTTGAATGCATCATTCACCTTCGTTGAAGATCGCTAAAGAAGATGTAAATGAAACTTTATGTGACCTATAAAGATGGCCTTTGGTGATCTGAGAATCGTTTTTATTTTGATAAAAAAAAGTTTTGTACTAAATAAATTTGGCAGAGATCGAAATGTCAGATTCAGTTTTCGAAACGGAGATTATTTTCCCTCCCAAGTGATATTGCCCCTGCATACTCAGCCGTAATCATTACTTCTTTATTGCAACAACAACAATAGTAATGTATTAAACACCTTCCAATTCCAATTTCAGGGCGGATGCATTTATCAGTTTAATTTTGATTAGAACCCAATACAGTAAACAGTTGGTCTTACTTTACAGGATAGAATTATTACCTTAGCTAATAATAATGTAACGGTGGGATCAATAACCCTTTGTAATCGGACAATAAATAAATAATTTTTTATAAAAAATTTTAGTTCGTGTCTTAAGTTATGAATGGGTAATAAACCGATAAAAAGAAAATAAGAAACTGAAATAAAAAATATCTTAAAATGCTAATTTTAAAATTTTATTTTAGCAAGCTTTTTTTTTATTCCGTGTTTTAGAAAAAAATGCGATTCTAAAATTATTTTAGAAGTATCCATTTGATTTTTATTTCTTAAATTAGAACGTTTCAATAGGAAAATATGAAGTGTTTTCACATTCCAAAGCAGTATCAGAGCATCGATTGTTCTATTCTTTTCAGAACCACGAAATGGAAATACACCCCCAATCGCTGAATTAGTTGCCTTCCTAACTTTGCTCTTTTGCAAATGAAAGGATTAAAGTGTGGCGTCATTAGTACGCGCCATGATATCTATAATGCAACGCGACTGCTAAAATTCTTGCAACAATAAATGCGTTATTATTGTCAATAACATTTTTGCGTCACAACAAATACTTCTCCCGAAATTTGTATAAATATAGGGGTTCTTACGTGTTTCCCTCGGCGAAGAATGCTGTAAAGAGATGCTGTTCTTATAATGGCCGGTACCTCTCTTGGTATTCGTGTTTGGAGTGGAAAGAATGCGAAAGCAGACGCATCTTTATAAGGGTCGCTCATGGAGTTTTTGTTGACTCTCAAGTAGGCGTCATTTCTGATACCTTCTTGCAGACGACTCTCCATAAGCGTCTCCCGTGCAGGTTGCTGAAATTGAAGTAGGTGTTTTTGACCCCTACTTGCAGACGACTGTTGATGAGGGTGTCGTGCAGTTTTGCAGGAACCGAAGTAGGTGGTATTTCTGACTCGCTTTCTTTGAAACATTTCTACCCAAACTAAGCCCAAGTTTGCAAACGAAAATTTATTTTCGATGTTTTAATGAAAGGCGGGATTGTTATTACGGGGGCCACCGTGATTTCTCTCCCGTTATTGCAAGACGGTTATGGTTCCAGGGGCAGTCGGTTATCCGGTGACCGGCCTGTCCTCGTTCTTGCAGTGGAAGTCAGGGTATCAGGACGGTTGGGAGTTGAGTAGAAGTTTGCTTCAGGTGGAGAAGGGACAGTTGGGGCTGCGAGGTCTAATGAAAAGGCGTGGTGAGAGTCTCTGTAGTGTCGGACTATATCTGCACTCCACCTCGTCCTTTTCCAGTCTGTCTGAAAAGAGTCGACGCTTTGACGCAGGATGGTAACCTCGCAAGCCCGTGGAACGAAAGCAATTCCCAGAGAACAACACCAGCTGTTCGTGCTGAGGTGAGGAGTGGAGTGGACGCTACCAGTTTCTGCGTTCTGTATTTCTGCAAGCATTCTAAATTAGTCAAAGGAAATGCAATCTGTTTTCTTTGGGGTGGGCGGTTGCTGTTCAAAAATACAGTATACTGCGAGTATTTTTCTACAGCATATTTACGGCATATTTTCTACAGCACATTACCCTTTAATGATATGAAATACAATTTTCTTTGGCTTCATCTTTTCATTTTTTTTTTTTTTTGCACTAGAAACCGAGCATGGCCAAATTACTTTAGACCAACAATAAGAGCTAAGTTGCAAACGCCAAAGCAGAGATGCAATGCTCTTGCGCATCGGCTAATTTAGGGCAGCATAAGGTTGCTGAAAGTATCGGATGAAGGAACACGGTGTTGTGTATAAATGTACATTGGTCATAATTGAAAAACGTCGTAAAGTGAAGTGTCGTAATGTGCGCACATGAATTTCTTGAATTAAAAGAGAAAACAAAAGACTGCGTTTTTATTGTCATTTGACGAGAATGTTGTTAGAGTTGTCCTAGTGCAGTGGTGATGAACCTTTTTATGTCCGGGCACGTCAGCAACTAATTAATTAACATTAATTAATACAAAATTAATTGCAGAATTTTATTGAGACAAGTTTAAAAATTAACATAGAATTTCATAAAAATGAACTCATAATTTGACATACACATTGTCGTATACAAATCAATATCAACCTATTATCAATTTATTAATGAGATTTTTGCTGTTGTACATTAGATGCCAAATTCTCTATATCAGGTTCATATTTTGTCACTTTTAGTAATACACACGCGGAACTAGATTCATCAGTCATTCTATTTCTTAAACTGTCTTTTATAAAATTCATTTAAAAAAATAATGGCTCACAAGCATACGTAGAGGAGAAAATTGATTAAACAACAAAAGGTGTCAGGAATGGCATTCGAAGTTCTCAATATCCTCTTCTGCCTTCTGTTTAATTGCGCTCAATAATCGATCATTTTCCATTATTTCCAAGTCGTTTCTCAAATCGACAAACTTTTGTTTCCATTAGATTGAAAATCGATTAGTTGCATTTCTACATCTTCCAAATTCAGCAACTAGAAAATCTCCAAATTGAGTTCATCTGTTGATGTTGTGTCCGGATGCAAAATAAAATTTGATGTCTCTGAAATTGCCTGAACTGCGTAAATCTTGAAAAAAATTCGTTGATTATCGACTGAATAACTGTAGAAAACTCTTTTGTCGATTTAACTTGATCTATTTTTTCATTGTCCTTATAGTCCTTATAAGGACTGGCTTAAAGGGGCGAAGCAGGAATGCTTTTCATCTTCCCCGTTATCTGTAGAGGACAGTGTAGGGAGAAGGTGTTATTCAGCTATTAAATCTCTGATCATGGCAGGAGGGTAACAGCAATAGCCGAGCCTCAGTTAGAACTTCATTGGCTACAGCATTGCCATCCATTACCCTCCAAGGATATATTTCTCTGCCATTTTTTCGTTGGATTCTAGATCTGCAAAGAATTTTTTTTGTATTTAAGATATAGGAAGGGATTGGAAATAACGTCACGATTAAAAATTGGTAATTTAGCTTCGAATGCTTTGATTAAATCAAACATGACAATAATTGTCTTGTTAACATCTTGCAGTATAACATTTAATTCATTTAAATGTAAACACAAATCAGTAAAAAAACATTAATTTCGAACACCATTCGATGTCCATTAGTTGATTGTATTTTTCAATGATTTTCTCATTATGTAAAAAATGTCCCACGACTTAAACATCGGACGTTGTTGTACATAAGTAAACCATTGTACACCGAGTTTACCTCACTTAATAATTCTATAAATTTTCTTTTATTTAAAGCGCGTGCCGATATAAAATTGACCAATTTTGTTACAATGCTCGTAATATCTTCCAGTGGCTTGAAACTAGCCTTTGCCCATAAAACCTACTGATTTTTAATATAATGAAAACCCAGAACCGAATGTCCAATATATTTGGTAAATAAATTGACGAACCCATTTTCCTCTCCAGTCATACTGCGAGCACCATCAGTAGTTACTGATACAATTTGGAGGGATCTATATCTCTTTCAGCAAGTGCATTTACAACTGCGTTGCAAATATCTATTCCTTTTGTTGTTGTTGCTAATGATGTTAAACTTATCAATTCTTCTTTGATGTTATTCCCAACAGAATAACGAATAAAAATTGCTAAACGAGCTGATCCAGTTATGTCAGTACTCTCATCAAGACAAAGAGAAATTAAACCAGAAAATTCTATATCTGTTTTGCTAATGAGTTATATTTTTAGCCATTTCTATGATTCTACCTTTCACCGTGTTTCTAGCAGAGGCATATCTTTTATTCTTTGAATAATTATTTCCTCGTTTTCAAAATCTTCAAAGAGAACTGGTGCGCATTTTAACCATTCTTCTTTTATATATTCCCCATCACTGAAAGGTTTCCCGTGTTTGGCAATTACATTTGAGGCAAAAAAAACTAGCAGCAGTTATATTTGAACGACTGCCGATAAATTTAATTTGGGTTGTTGACTGGATATTCCTATTTTTAATTGCCCGAGCAATAAATTCTTTCTGTTCGTCCTTTCTTTTCTCAAGGAGCGATTTATGGTTTGTCTCATAATGCTGTTTTACTGACTACGTTCTGCACACACACTGTCCCGGAACATAAAACGCATATTGCTTTATTGTCTTTATTAATCATGCCATACTCTTCAGTCCACCAGCTTTGGAACTCTCTGCTGCTTGCCTGTGATAATTTTCGTTTTTTATTTTCGCCAGCCATGTTCGGTAGAACTGTAACAAAATAATTCAAAACTTAAATCGAATGCATTTTTTATAGTTTCAAAAAAATTAGCATTTTATTATATGCCTAAATTAAATTATCTTTATAATTCCCATTTACAGTAGCAGGAACAAAACGGTGCACATACCCAACAATAATGCACTTGTCGCTGCTTATTTCTGCCTACTGGCGGATGCGCGGTGCGAAATGCATAATAAACGCACGTGCAATTAGAAAAGGGAAAAGCCAGGGAATCCTAAGGATTAGTCGTTCTGAATTCTTTTTCTATAGACTGTATTTTTATTTATTCTTACTGTATTAGAGGGCTCAGTCCCAACAAACTTACTTGGAAATACCGTTCCCATTTTTTTAAAGTTCACATATTAAACTAACATAAGTATTAATATTATATAAATTAAGTGGATATTAAATCCAACATTATTTCAAAGCCGACTACAGCAACTATAGAATTTTCGTGGGAAATTTGGCGAGTGTATTCCCTTAAGATCTCTAGTCAAATTTCTCAAGAAACGTCTATAGTTTCTGTAGTCGGCTTTGAGATAATGTTGGATTTAATATCCACTTAATTTATATAATTTTGTATCGCCGATGTGAAGCCTTTTGGCTATTTATTTTAGTAAATAAGTATTAATAATTAATTATGGCATAATCATAAAGAGTATTAATACACTTAATGTATACGGTGTAGCATGTCGACAAATATAAAAGTATGATTTAAATTAGTTATCACTCACAGAACTAATGCTACAATATTGTAGTTTCCTCAGGCCAACATCATTAAATTGACTTGTGGTAAGTTTCATTGACATATCCCATTCTGATCACCAAAAATTTATAATATTATTCAGTATAAAATTGATTATTGTATTATTAAATTGATTTTAATGATGTTGGTTTGAAGGGAAAAAAAGGGGAAAAAAACGGTAGTGAGAAAAATATTTATACATTGTAACTCACCATAGAAGTCAGCGGAGTACGGGAAGCAGCAGAAGGATGTCGACTTGTCGGCGAACGCTTACCGTCGAATATAACTTGCCCTCGCTTATAACTGGCACCCCTGATTTCACTTTATGAAAAAATACATTAAAAGGTTTTGCATATGTACCTCCCACACAAAACACAACACGCCCTCCCCAACAGCCATTATATACTGTAGATGCAAGAAAAAAAAAAATAGTTTTATTGTATCCCTGAATAAGGTACAGAGGCTTTTGGAGTCTGTATAATATATATCTCAACAAATAGTACAATTAGAGACAGCTGGAATAAAAACTGCTCTAACTAATGAATCACATGTACCCCTCTCACAGAAACTACGCTGTATAGATGCAAGCAAAATCATATATTGCACCGGAAACACAGTATCTAACTAAAACTATTGTCCAATTTTTCAATTACATGAAATAAGTGTTTGTTTGATTGCATTTGAAATTCTCGATGTCCTTACGACGGATGACAAAGGCTAACTTCAAATAAAAAATTCTACCACGAATTGAAACATGCCATATAATGCTTGTTCCCCTTCCAGCTCAAACAAAAAAACAAGCAGCAATAAACATCAACCAAGGGTTGAAACTTTGTGTGAGTTGAGCCCGCCGATAATGAGAAGTTCTGTCGGAACGATAAACGACACCCCGTCGTGAATGTCTTAAAACTAAGAAATATATAGTGAATGTTGTTGTGAGAGTTGCAGATGTTATGGAATTCGGTTGAAGAAATTAGCATTTCAACTCAACAACTGCCGATTGCCTTGGTCTTTGGGTCGCGTGATCTTTTGTTAATACCGCACCAATCAAATTCATGTCTTCATAGCTGCTCTCTCCTGTAAAACAAAATTTAACTTGTACGTATTGTAACAATTAAAGAAAAAGGTGGAATAAGTTATACGCGTATAAAAGGATATCACCTGTAAATCGTTGACGTTCCAGCAAATTCTTGGGCGTGCCACCTTTGGCACGTGTGCCATAGGTTCGCCACCACTGTCCTAGTGGAAGAGTACCACTATGTCAAGAATGCCAGTAGCGCAATGGATTTCCTATATACCAGCGACTCTCAACCTATGGGAGGCGAGAAATACCTAAAGGGAGTGGGGAGGGGGGCGAAGAAAGTGAAAATCAAATAAAAAAACCGAAAAACTACTTTATTGAAACAAAGCATTTAACGATACTATCTATTGACATAGAAACAATCTAAAACCAAAAACATAAACTACACTCTGAAAATAAAATAATAAAATGTATAAAATCCGCTGTATTGAATAAACTAGTTACGCTTACGGAAACATATCAGCATTGCAAAATATACCGAGCAACTAATTAAAACTAAACAATAAAAATTAATCTGAAAATTAACAAATGTGCACGAAAGGCTTTTGACTTTAGTGCAGAAAATTCATCACTTCCCCCACCCCAAAATTCAAGGCAGTGATTTAGATGCAAATTGTCTTTTGATTTCGCCGCTTGACGTGAAGTTTATAAATTGTTCCACTTCAATTGTGAGAAACCTTCAGGGGTAATTTTAAATGGGTTTCTAACCCACTCATACATCACACCCGTTATGTTGTCGTCGGATATAAAATAATTTTTAAAATTCTTCGTCATCATTGCTAAATGACTTTCAATAATTGCAAATAAAACTTTGACTTCTGCCTTGTAGGTTTCGATAAATCATCCACATTTGCAAACATTAAAAACACGTAATTTTGTGCTGGTTTCCAAAAGGTAAAGTTTTGTTCCATAACTCTAGTTTTTCACAAAAATGTTGTTTTCTAGTTTTTGCAATTCATCTCTAAGCTGTGTGTATTTTTTCCTTGGAGTTGTAAGTTTAATATACAGGGTGTTTCAAAGAGAATCTCCCGATTTGAAAAGTGTATATCTCTGCAACCACAAATGAATGCGATTTGCACCATGTGAACGGCCTTGGCCAAGATTTTTTTTTTTTTTGAACAGGTTTTTGTGCTGATCTGTTAGAGGACATGGAGGACGACACCTTCCTACAAAGGTTGATTTTTAGTGATGAAGCAACCTTTCATCTAAGCGGTAAAATTTCGCGCCACAATGTTCGCATATGGGGGTTGAGAATCCACACGAAATTGTACAACATGAACGTGATTCACCAAAACTTAATGTTTTTTGCGCGGTTTCTGTTAGAAAGGTTTATGGCCCTTTCTTTTTTGAGGAAAACACTTTTACGGGAACTCCTATCTTGAAATGCTGCAGTACTGGCTACTTCCACAGCTGAATGAAGAATCTGAGGATTACATTTTTCAGCAAGACGGAGCACCGCCACATTGGAAACTCCAAGTTCGTCGGTTTCTAAACGAAACATTGCCTCGGCGTTGGATTGGACGCATACGACCCCATGACTTGGCACTACACTCTTTGCCTCCAAACCTTGTGACTTCTTTTTATGGGGATACGTAAAAGACTGTGTTTATGTTCCCCCATTACCCGCTGACTTGGATGAGCTCAGAACCAGAATCACGTCTGCAGTAAATTCTGTGACAGAAGACACTCTCAGACGCGTTTGGGATGAATTCAGCTATCGGCTTGATGTTGTCCGTGCAGCAGGTGGATGGAGGGCACATTGAGCATTTGTAATTATGGTCAGTGAAACTTTAGGCCTTACTTCATACTTGGTAATTTATTTTGTAACTATACCACATTTTTATTATTAAATAATATTATTTGAAATCTGGTCATTCTTTTTGAAACACCCTGTATTTAGTTTATCGAATATACTCACCAAGTAGCTCAATTTCATCACAAATAATTTCATCATCTTCCAAGAAGATTGCTATTTCATCTCTTAATTCGTAAGCACGTTGTAAACATTTTCCCTCTGATAACCATCTTGTCTCGCAGTAAAATAGTAACGCTGAAACTTCCGCACCAGTAATGTCTTTGCAAAGTTCAGAAAACAGTCATGATTTCTATATTTCACCGCGATTATAGCTGTTATTTACACAATGTTTATACCAGTACTCATTTCCTTTCCAGAAAAAGTTTCTCTAAGAATCATACAATGTGTCCAAATACATTGTGGGGATTTGGGCTTTTAAATGTTTAAACCTTCCAGACATAACTCGAGCACCATCAGTGCAAATTCCAGCACACCTTTTCCGTTGTATGTTTGCCTTACATATAAGATCATCCAATGTTTTCAAAATTGAATTGCTGTCGCTCTTCTTTCTATTGCTTTACAAAACAACAACTCTTCAACTGCCGATAGATAATTCATCGCAAAATCGAACACACACACACACACACACACACACACACACATATATATATATATATATACATATATATATATATATATACATATATATATATATATATATATATATTCGCCGAGCAACAGGATCATTTGATAGAGGCATGCACTGTAGTTGTTTAGTAAAACTCGTTACTAGCATAGTTTCCACAATATCAACAGCAGAAGTAGGTCTTCTCCGATAGTGTGGGACTTTTTGCAACTATCTATTTTATACGCAAGTTTGCAACTTTGCTTTTCAAAACATTTCAGTTTGGCAGAAAAGACCTCTCGAGGTTTGTTAACATACTCCTTATGGAGTGTTTCCAAATACCTTTTACGTTTATTCGGTTTCATGCTATCTTCCACCAACATTTTCGAACACTTAACACACAGTGGTCTTTCTTCATCATTGACTTCAGTCTTTGTTAAACCGAACTCTAAATATTTTCTTTATTTTACTTTCGGAGTGATATTCTGTGAACCTGGAAAGGTTGACGTCGATGCTCCACAGTTGTCAGATGCCCGCTTACGTCCAATTAAAAACTTATCCATTTTTCTATACTAGAAAGGATTGTTTTTATACCGTGCGTGACGCAACAGTCGTTGCGAACAGGAGTAAAATAACGCCGACCATCGGCTTCACGCTGTTGATCACTGTTGCATTGTTACTGCTGTCATGCCATTTCAAGCCTTATTTATACTCGCAGAAACATTTCCAGAATGTTTCATACGAGACTTCCCCTGATGAAATCGCAGATGTTTCCGATACGATTCAAAGGTTTATGCTATGATGTCAGATCTATACAATTTTCGAAAGATTTAATGACGTATTTTAATTTATATGAATATTTAAAAATGTTAATTCCTATTTTGTTTGCTAACATTTCTGGGTTTTGTCAGCGTCTCAACAAAATACTTGCAAGGGGGAAGGTCAGGTCGCCACAAAAACGAATATAAAGGCACATGAAAGTAGGTTGAGAAACCCTGGATTAACCGGAAATTTTGCATATGTTAGGAGGAGGAAATGGAGCGAGGACAAGAGGCACGCCCTGGAAGTTGCAAAAGGAGGTGGTGAGTAAAAGGGTAAGAAGTGCGTTTTTTGCATGGAGAATGGCAGAAGCATGGGATGTTTAGCCTGAGAGGGTGTAAACGTGCAGACTATGAATTAGTTTAAGGAGTGGTATGCTAGACTTTGAGTTTAGTCTTGTGACTCCATGGAGGACAAGAAAATACTGCTAATAATAATAATAATTAACAGCACTCAATTCCTAAAACGATTAAAAAAAACAGTAATAATCATAATAACGATCAAATTTGAACCTCCTGTAGCGTAGCATCTTGATACAGTTCCAATGAATTCTTGTGTGTAGTGTCGATGACGTGAGTCGCAAGTCCAGATTCCAAATCTTGTATATAATCTTGATGTCCTTGGATTCTAATCGTGGACTAACCTATCGAAAGTAGCAAAGATGAGAAGAGCAGAGTGCAGCGGGTATTTGATAGCAACACCACTTAAGGATAGATGTGATAATATATCTTTGATAGATTGTATGAAATATGACAAACTCCGGCATACTTGAAAGTGGGCATATCTGCGAAGAGTCCATGCTGTTTGTTTAAATGTTCCTTTAAGGTAGAGTAGGTGGATTCTTTTAACATTAGTTTGCAACTTGAGAGAGGGATGATAATTATCAAATAAAATCTGTAGCCATTAACAAATAGAGTAAGTTTTATTTTATTTAACTCTTCGCAGATATCCCCTGTTTACCGCTTTCAAGCAGGCCGGAAGTCGTGATATTTATTATCGGCTATCAAAGATATATTATCACGTCTATCCTAAAATGTAGCCCTTACCCGGGCTACCTTTGCATCCAACCAATAGGTCGAACCCACGACCTATTTGGTTGGAGCGCAGCTTTGTGTATTCTTCCGTAGCAAGCAGAGCACCAAACAGAATATTTAAGGTGCGCAATTGGCCTTCTCATTTTAACACTTCGTCCAAACAACTGATCATATTGGTAAAAATGGGGATATTGCTTTCACTGTCATTTTTCCTTTTTTTCTTCTTTTCGTTTATTGCCAGCCTGGTTGGACGAGTGGATAACATAGCCGCGCTCCAAACAATAGGTTGTGGGTTCGACCTATAGGTATCGGTTGGAGTGCAAATGTATTTAAAACAATAAAAACCAGGAAATTGTGTATTGTCGTTATTAATGCTTCCTTCAGTACTCAGTTGTTCTTCAACAATTTTAATCTTATTATCTAATGTAACTGGATTATGCATCTTCTTCTTTTCACAGCAATCAACAGCACCCTCACTATGAATTTTAAATGACATTATTAACAACGTGAAAATAATTGTTATAAAGAGTTTATAACTCACTCATAAACACAAAAGCAGAGATGCGGTGATACGGCACATCGCCTGATTTAGGAGAACATAATGTTGCCAAAATCCCCGTACCAGGTAATACGTATGGTTGAAAGATGTCCCGGTTGGTATCGCTGGTAAGGAGGTATGGTATATTCTGCAAGCCTGGGTTGGATTAGTTTTTCTTCATTTTTCTGTATAACCCACACACGAAAGATCGCAGGATCTCTAGTAGATCAGTGCCCTGTGTGGGTTTGGTTTATTTGTTAGCGCGCTAAGACTGAAAAAGAAGTAAAATATTAGTACAGCATAATTAATGAACATGGTGTAAATAAAATTGATAAAAAAATAAAAGAGCAAAGCTAAACCTGGACTTTAATGTAATTTCTCTTTGAACAGGCTTCCTCTTCGACAGGTCTTGAAATATTTCAGAACCGCAGAGCTTTCTTTCATGTGTAGAAAAAGTTCAGATGAATGTAATTTGATTTTCAGGTCATTTGCTGTATGGTTGCTAACATACGAGAAAAGTATTTCCGTTATCTATAAAGACTTTCAAGACATTCTAATTCAAGGATGAATCTTAAATTCTTTCATGATTTCTTAGTAAATGGAAGCAGTATTTGTTAAAGTGATCTCGGGCGGAATCGTCTTAATTCGTAAGTGTGCTTCCACCAAAAAGGAAAGCCTGTGAAGCTCCCCAGTTTTGTAGTTCGCCTTTTGAATAACAGGAGGGAAGCGAGTGAGTGCGGGACTCAAAAATTTGTCTATAATTCATTCCGGCATTTCAACTCTTCCTGATTTCAATTATATTGTCTGATATTAGTTTTTCCCTCGTCTCCCATAACCCCCTTGTAATCAGGACACTGGTTATGACAACGTTTTACTGTTTCGTTTCATATCAACCATTTGCACTGTGACACTGCTGAAAATCTCCAAGCCATTTGATTCGCTGCGGAATTAACACGAGATTCGTAATTAATGAATTCGATCGCTAATTTGCATAGAATTACTGCCCGACTGGAAATGGCGAGGGTGTCTCTAAGCGAGATACTACGAGTATGTCCTGTCGAATGCAGCATCAACACTTTTTTCTCTAACAAGACCAACATCGAGCAGCTTTCGGCAATCTTGGTTCCACAGCTTTGCCGACTTAGTCGCTTTGCCGAACCAACTGAGGTCATATAGCTGCAATTCATCAGTGCACCCCTGACCGACTAATGATCATCCGATGTTCCTAAAGCACCATTAACTTAAATATATAAATTAAATGTGATTTAAGTGATTATACGAAACAGCTTAATGTGAATGATGAAGTGCAGTTCTTTCATAATTTTTATCCGAAATCGGAGCCAAGTGCATCATTTCAAACTTCATCAGATCAGTCCGATTTTCTCCATTAATCCACTCGCTCTTCCCTCACCAGCAGGTCCTTCCTGTAAAACG
Source organism: Typopeltis vanoorti (assembly GCF_054136105.1). Lineage (NCBI taxonomy): Eukaryota > Metazoa > Arthropoda > Arachnida > Uropygi > Thelyphonidae > Typopeltis > Typopeltis vanoorti. Next base: position 114,902,569 of record NC_143563.1, on the reverse strand, counting down.
TTTTGCAGACGTACGCAGCGTAAGGACAGCTTCTCTCCTCTTTCGTTTCGTATATTAATTCAAGACAAGCCACCATTTCTACCAGCATTTCTGACGCTTTTACCTTCTCTCACTCACTACCAAGAAACAGATCGCTTCTTTATGTTAAGTTCTTTAATAGATGTCTCTACAGACTCGCCACCATTTTCGACTTCTGACAAACATTTCATGAAAAGTAAGCGATCACAGAGCAGAATATTCCTTGGGGTTGGTGAGGAACGTACAGTTTGGTGTTAAGTACACTGCGGAAATGTTTCATTACGCAAGAGTTGAGCTCTGGGGTGAGTCGAACAGTCGTCAAGAATAAGAAATGATCAATCTTCGGTAGGCCTGCAGTATGCCAGGGCTTCAGGTTTCTTGAACTGTTCCAATGTAATCTCAGAGGCCGTGCTCCAGCCATTTTTATTTGAACGGTATCTTCGAGTAGATTTAAGGCCTTTCACTTCCCTAAGCGATTTAATTTTTCCTATCAGCAGTGACTCGCATCTATGTTTGAGCACCCCAGGACCGTAAGTCTATCATTAGATTGTTGTCCGACTTCTGTGGACCTTTCTTCGTCCTCTGCTGCTGATGTCCCTCGCGAATTTCACCACAATCGTTTTGAATAGAAATTCCAAGACGTTTTTTAAACCTTTCAAGCATCTTTCATCTCGGTCACACTCACGCCAATTAAGCAAGCATAGGCTTAATTATTTAAGCTCACTTGTGGCTCAGTGAAATATCTGAATAGTCGCAGGATTTCAAGTGCGCTCTCGTAGTTTTGTCCGGATGGAAATTCGGTAGTAGACCTCCATTATCAGTTTTGTTAAAGCTTCTGAGGGGAGGAACGATATTGTCTATTCCATCGCCATATATTTATTATGGCATATTTACGAAAACATGTACAAAGTAAAAGTGTTCAAGTTAGCAGGAAACTAGTCGTTTCGCCCTAAGTCAACTCTTGAGTACGTAGCTACTCGAATATGCAGCTGTCAGATTTTTAAAACACATGCACGAAATGCATATCTTTTGACGTTATAAAGGATCCTAACGACTTTCTGGAAATCACTTCAAGCTTGTAGACCGACTGGCAATGTGCGACAGAAATGAAACCGCATTGGTGACACCAAGCACGCGATATATCCTAGTAAAACGCCGTCTAACGGAGCAGACACCTTTTAAAAAGAGTACCCCCCCACACACACTTCCCTGTTAGAATTTATAGTATGTGGCAGAGATTATTAGTCTTTCCAAAGTACAGAGAACCTTGACCATAGAACTAGTGAGAGTATCCCCTGGTAGTAGGTCGCATTATAAATGGTAGTGACTAAGTTGTTTTGGACAACTGTGGCTCCCCCCAGTGGTAATTGTAATATTCTGGCCATTCCATCACGATAACCTTCATTGTCACAAAGCAAGGAGTTCAATGAACTTAGTCATTGAACATTTGATTTCAGGGAGAACCACATCGGCATATTCACTGCGTGTTAATGACTTCGTAGGAATGAAATATTTGTACAAAGGGGGTGTCGCTTACTTCTGTAGTGTCTGCAACACAGAAGTAAGCGCCACCCCTATTAGTGCGCGCATCTTCCACAGGCTCAACGAATGTCAATAAAATATTCCTGGTGCATATTTGCAGCTATTCCGTAATGTCTGCTAGGATAATGCATGTGTTACCGTCTTCTGCCAAATTATAAGGATGCTTAGGATGATTTAATACAATAATAATCAGTGACGTCATATACAAGAATGGACATAAAATTTGGCTATCTTGCATTTTTTTTTCATATTCAGATTTTGTATCGCGTTTTATTCCTCTCTTGCCTCGATTATTCACATGTTGAGAATTATATTGCTTCGCAAACACTATTTGTCCAGAACGTAAGATAAAAGTAAGACGCGGATATTCATCACGATGTAGAGTTTGGCTAATCTCATCCCTTAATTGGAGACAGCCGAGTACTGAACTTTCATTTGATGTTACAAACATGAGGAACTGGAAAAGAAGAAGAAAAAACATTTTTTTTTATTATTAAAATTAAAATTTTAATTTTATTTATTGCTTGATTTTTGTATTCACAAGTCTCATAAAATTGATAAAAAAAAAAAACACCCTTCAAGATTTGGACTAAATTTGTTTAAACAGAACTACACGACTGTGAATGTGGCCGAATCAATATTCATCATGGTGCCACTCGACATATTCTCTAACAGCCCCCCCAAGAATTTTTTTTATACTTTTCTTTTCTGTCTGAATTTTTTTATCCATTTAATCATCTTTTTGAGCATTGAGTTAGAGTGAGTTCCAATACATCAGTTTCGCTCGCCCGGAAAACACTTCAAAGCTTTATCAGTTTGTGGTCAAAGACCAAAATCGGGTTTTCCTCCGTCCTTGGAGAGAAGAAGTGTTAATTTCTTGGAGGTTTTAAAGTGGAACGAAATTCATTGCCTTTAGAAATTTGTGTTTGCTTGCCGAACTTTAATAACACAGAAACGAGATTAGTTGAGTCGATCTGGATACCTCATTTATCACTAATGTTCTCAAGAAGAAAGTTTCCGTATGAGGAAAGAAAGAAGGAAGAAAGGAGAGAAAGTATTAGTTCACAGCATTGTTGCAATTGTTTGTTCCTACTGATGGTAAGTACTTTGGTGGGATAAGTGGAGAAGAACGAATCGAGTTTGCTGAACTTTAGGAGCATCGCAACACCTAACAAAGAAAAATACGATAAAACTCTGGAATGTTAGGTTTTAATTTTCGTTACTTGCTAGAACCTGCCACAAATCGTATCGTGATTCTTGAACAGAACAGAGATTGCGCAGGGGGTGTAAATAAGATGCTTTTTGTCTTCTTAAAGGCAGTGTAGATAAAATACACTCCGCCACTCGCAAAGTTGATTGCCAAACGGTCTTCTGAAATACATGGAGCGTCTGTGGAAAGATTCGAGTTAGAATCCTGTCTGTGATGTGAGGAACCTTTATCAGATTTTCAATGAAATTTTGAGGCATCCAGTCTCATAAGGAGGTGGAGGGTTCTTTTCGGAAACTCAGGTCATTGCCCCTTAAAATATGCAAACTGGTTCTTTCAACACAGGCATCAATACTTGCCCTTTGGAGACGCAGAAGAGAAACAGCAAATTGACGGACCTCCCCCCCCCAAACACACACTTATTGCTGCATTCAACCGTCTTAGGGGGACGAGAAAAAACTATTGTCAAACAACGTCTTTCAGGCTAAACGAACATTTCATAATAGAAAGGGGGATGGTAAATCCCGTTTTATTTTATAGCTGGGTCCGAAACTCGGATCGAAATCCATAAAGTTTCATGCCGAAAAAACTATCGGCGGGCCCAAGTGTAAATGATCACTTGGGTAGTACAACACCAGGGCAACTTCATGCAAAGGTGGAGCAAGCTCCGTCGCTAACTTTAATATTCTCTCATAATGTAAAACCCAGCTCCTAAGAGATGCATATATATTGTTTTACATTATGAGAAGAGGTCACTACCCAGACCGGTTTCAACGTTTTTTGAGGTCTCATCAGTGAGTACGTAGAATGGGAGTTGACGGCTTTCATCATCGGCCTTTGGAGTATAAAGAGTGCTGAGGGTCAGCAGGTAGTAAAAGGGGAAGTTAAAGAAAGGTAGAGTATGATAGTAAGAGATAATAAAGAGGCCTCAGTCAACCTGTTCAGCTATGTAACCAAGAGGTTGTGGCTAAAAGGTCCATACTTGTCATCTCTTCTCACCTGTTCTAAAAAAAACTTTAAAACGTATTTTACTTTACCCCATAGCTTAAACTAGATTTAACCAGGTGTCTGAAGATGTCATCTCCTAACACCTATTGCTCTATATAAAAAAAACGTGACTTAAATTAAATTAAACCAGGTGTCTGTAGACGTCTCTTGTTCCTATAAGAAAGAGAAACGGAAAACATTTTAAACTTAAGTTATATAGGATTGAATTTTGGAACTTGACTAATTAGCTTAGTGCCGAATTAAAGGGATCCATTGTTTTTGTTTTGAACGGCGACTGAGGGGAGAAAATCTCCTGACGTCTGTTCTGTACAGTTTACACTGTAACATAGCTGAAATAAAGCTTTAAAAAAAGGAAAATAAAAGAAAAAAAAATGATTAATTAATTCTGGAGTTGGTCTGAAGGAAAAGAAACCTGATATGACTTTTAAAGAAATCAATGGAACTTCAAATGAAACTCCCAAAATAAAAAGGGATTGACAGAGTGGGGGAAAGAACCTGTCCCGAGTGATGCAGCCCACAATGGAGCTGCACCGCCTCGATATAAGCCTTCGCAGCTCGGGTTCTTAGGTCTACCCCTTCCCCTCCTTTGTGGACAATAATCATAAACCTGTTGGGGCTAGCGAAAAAAAAAATTTTTTTTTTACCCCCTTCCTGCTTGAACTAACTCAACTTTCCTAGCTGTCGTAAGCTTTGGAAGTATTTACGTCCAACCCAGTCAGTGTCTTCTTTGATCTCTGACTCTGTTAACTTTCTCAAAGTTCTGCAGAAGTACTTTCGGCCGCTGTCAGGCCCAGATGACCCGTTACCTGGTTGGGCACGGCCGTGGCTATGTCCTCGATATAGATATCCTTCCATTCCATACTTATAATTCCTTTCCGAAGGAGGAACGTTGGCCCATCTTCTCTGTACATTGTTACGAATACACTATCTGCGGATTCGATGAGTCCTCTCCATTTCTTTATTATTGCAGTCCCATTTTTAAACATATTTTCACCCAGAACTAGTTTGATTTCTTCTACAGAAAATTCTTCAGCCTCTTCCTGTATTGTTGTTTTGGTCTCCATTTCATCAGCTTCTGATTCTTCCGATGAGGTTGTGTTACCTGGTTTTGATTTTTTAATGTTCCTTCTTCAGGGCTTCGTGACCGCTTTTGTGTACCTTCTTCTGTAGTAGTTTCCATTTCTTCCTCCGTTTCGCATTCTTCCTCTGCTTCGTTTTCCTTCTCTGTATCTAAAGTAGTAGTTTCTTGTTGGTTGCGTTCCTTTATTTCTTCCACTGCGGTTTCTGTGATGGTGGCGGCGGCGGCTTGATCCTTGACTGTTTCTTCTTCCTCTGTTCTTTCTTTGCTGGTCGTTTCTGCATTCTTAGTTACGGGCACTTCCTTCTTATTGCGTTTGTGATTCCCTGTTGCTATTGTGTTATGTGCAGCCTTCAGGGTTGGGAAGTCTTCCCGTTCTGTGTCATTAATATTTACTGCTGGTGTTACTGTGGCTGGCGTGGTAGCACCTCCCATCCTTTCTGCCTGGTTTCTGGATGGGCAGGTGTCTACTTTGTGATCCATGCCACATTTAAGGCAAGGTGCCTCACACTGAGCTAGGGCATGACCTGCCGCAATGCAGTTCCTGCATTTGTTCTTGGGGCAGTCTTTACGTAGATGCTCCAGAGAACCGCACTTATAACACTGTTTCTTAACTCCAGGGTAGTTAACTACCCTGGCAGAGCCTAGAAAGACAAAATTGGGGACTTCGGCCTTCATTTCCATACGGAAAGTTACCTCGTCAGTCTTCCAGTCGGTGAAGTCTGTATCGTTAGCGATTTTTACGTCGCGTACGACTCCCCATTTCGAAACACTTTGTTGATTATTTCGGTCCCCCCCCCCATCAAGATATTCTACAGGGAACCTCTCTATCCTTATTGTTTTGAGAACACTCCCTACTACAAAGGGAACAAAATTTTTCCCTTGACATTCTAGTCCTTTGGTTGACTTGTTCCTGGTTTCCACATTCTTTACTACTACCTGGAACCTGCCTGCTCCATAAGGGGTAAAGCCAACTATATTTTCTGCCCCTGCTGCTTCGGTAAGAGCTTTCGCCAACGTCCTTTTCGGTATGTCGGCGTCCGCTTCGGTGCCAAGGGTCCTTACTCACGGTGAAAACGAAATCATGATTTAGAGAAAAAACCAAGTCCCAGAAAGGAAGGACCTTCAGAACCAGGGCCACGCTTTCCCTGTTTGCCGAAATCTCCTGCTAGAGTAGCTTGAGGCGGAAGACTGCAAAACTGGCACAAGGCAAAATTAGACAAAAGGTAAAAAAAATAGATTGCAAACGATCTTACGACTAGGATCAGGATTCTGGAACATGGAGCTCTCTGTCAGAAGCTCTCTCCCAGAAGTTCCTATCTCGCTGGAGATAGGAACTTCTGGCAATCAATGAGTAGATAGACCTGGAGACCTAGTTCCTGGAATATCAAGGTTTGACAATTGACATTTATGTCTTTAGGGTGAAGCAAAATGCTTTTCATATTCCCCGCTATCTGTTGCGGTTACTGTGAGGGTAAAATTTATGAGCAGTTTGCTCGCCCTGAATGGGCATGGAGATTATGCATCGCTATAGGAGGTTAATATGGCTTTTGGTCTTCTATATTTGAATATGTCCGTTGCCTCGTATGCTGCAGCTTGCTGAACCAGATAGTTAGGGTGTGTGGACGTCTTTAGGAAAAACTTGGAAGCTAAGGATTGTAGAAAAGAGAAAATATAGGGAATATTTGTGTCTCTGTGGAGTTGATTGTTTCTAACATACACGGGGCGTTCTGAATCATTCTCAAGCACTTGTTCTGCACTCGCTGTATTTTGATAATGTTAGCATTAGAGGTGTGGCTCCAGGCCGGAAAGGCATAGGTGGTTATAGGACGAATCATCATCTGGTATAGCTGCAATTTGATTCTGTTACTGAGCTTGCTATTTCTATTAATTAGCGGATAGGTCTGAGCGATGGCTTTAGATGCCTTTGTGCATGCAGACTTAGTGTGCTGACTGAAAGATAGCTTTTTGTCGAGAACTACACCCAGGTAATTTGTTACTGTCTGCCAGAGAATTTTAGTAAATAGTAACACATCTCCTGCAAGAGACATTGGTCTTTTTGAGAAGAGTACGGCTGAGCTTTTCAGGGGGTTGACTTCCAATCTCCACTTGGAGAACCAGCCCTCCAGCTTTAGAAGGTTTTCTTGAAGCTTTCTGGTAATGAAATGGGGTCTGAGAGATCTGGTTAGTATTGCCGTATTGTCCGCATACAGGATCAAAATGGAAGTCATCGGATTGTGCGGGATGTCTGACACGTATACAGAAAACAGCAATGGAGCCAGTAGAGATCCCTGCGGCACTTCAGCAAAGATGTGGCGCTGGGACGATGTAGAACCGTTGATTTTTACTTGCATTGATCTATTCTGAAGATATGAATGGATTAGATGAACAATTTTTAGTGAGGTACCGGCTGAGATAAGTTTGTGCAGGAGTCCAAAATGCCAGATTTTGTTAAATGCTTTGGATAGGGCTAGGAAAACAGATCCCGTACACTGGCGCCAGTTGTAGCTGGTGATGATGTATTCGACAATTCTGTGGATTTGCTGAGTAGTACTATGGTGTTGCCGAAAACCAAATTATTCTTTAGGGAGGATGTTTAGGTCATTATTAAAATTAAGGGGATATTAATCCCACATTGTTTTAAAACCGAATAAGAAACTCAAAGATTGGAATCAGAGAGTTTCATGCCGAATATAGTAAACTATAAAAATATCATCGATTATTAGCGTGATTAATGCAAGTAGTCCTAGAACGTAGTACAATCTCGGGCAACTCGTTGCAAAGGTGGGTAAAGTTCTGTTCGCTATTCTTGGAATTTTCCATAATGTCAAAACACATTTCCTAGGAAATGATAGTGTTATTACATTATGGTGGGAGGTCACTGCCCAGACCGGTTTCAGCCTTATGAGTAAGTAAAGCCGTCTCTAAAAATTCGGACGATCCCTAGGCCACTCAATCGTGGGCGAAAGACCGTCCATCTCAGCGTTGGTCTACCACCCACACGCCACCACCGAGCAGAACCGCTCAAATTCCGAAGAAAATCATTCACCGACAAAGCCCCTCAGCGGGCCGTGCCGGAGAACACTTTCCCCGGAGACTCAAATTGCTCCCTTAAGGCAAAAACCCTAAGGAAGCGAACTCATAATAGCCCCCACCGGTTTCAGCCTTTTTTGAGGCTTCATCAGTGAGTAAGAATGGGAGTTCATGTCTTTCATCATCGGCCTTTGGAATATAAAGATTGCTGAGGGTCAGCAGGTAGTAATAGGGGAGGTTAAAGAAAGGTAGAGTAGGATAGTAGGAGGTAAAAGAGGCCTCAGTCAACCTGTTTAGCTGTGTAACCCAGAGGTTGTGGCTAAAAGGTCTGTAAAACATAATCTCCTTACCCCTGTTCTAAAAAAAAAAAAACTTTGTAATAAATTTTTCTTAAATGTGCTCGTAAAATACTTTTAAATTAACAATTTAACTGACCAGGTGTCTTTGGAGGTCATCTTCTAACACCTGTTTCAGTATAAAACTTACATCAGATTTTTTTTTTTTTTTGAATGCCTAAGTTTCTTTCAAAACTTCATTTAATTTTATTGAAAAATAACAGTTTTTTTTTTTTTTTAATATATATATATATATATATATATATATATATATATATATATATAAACAGTAAGAGAACTGGCCAACCTTACACCACGGGAAAAGCAAGATTTGGGGGAAGAATCTGGCCCGAGAGATGCCGCTCACAAGGAGCAGCACCGCCTCGCTGTAAGCCTTCGCAGCCCGGGTTCTCAGATCTGCCCCCTCCTATATGAACTGTAAGAACTCATGAAGAGAGAAAAAGAGAAGGAAAAACAAACAAACAAACAAACAGATATTTCTTTTTAAAGGAAGAGACACGGTATGATTAAGCCCTGTCTCAGGACACAGAGGATAGGAGGTTTGCACCATTTATGTACAAACCTCCCATCCCCTAGTATATGTCTTTCTTGTGCGAAGAACCTCGGTAGGTAGAAATAGATCCCACTGAGTATTTTGGCTTGTATAGTGTTTTCATCGCTGATTTGGGACTTTTTCCGCACTTTCCAGATGTGATACTTGATTACATTGATGAGAAAAATTGTAAATTTCTGAATTTTCTTGACTGGTGGGGGGAATTGCAGGTACAAGACCTCCTGTAGGGTAAGCGGCTTGATTCCCAGTGCTGTGCTTAGTCTTTGCCAGACATATCGGGCGGGGGGGCACGAGTAAAAGAAATGTCCCACCGTTTCAATGCTCTGGCAGACGTCGCAGAAGGGGTCGCACGGTCTTGAAGTGTATTGGGACATAACCAGTTTCACCGGTAGCTGACCATAGGCTATTCGCCATGCCAGATCCCGGTGAAATGGCTGTCCCCAGCTATTTCTGATATTTTGAAATAGCGTTTCCATGTTAGTTTCTATATTTGGCGTATCACATCCGGAAAGTCGAAAGAACTCCCAATATCTTGCTTGTGGCTTTAATTTTTGAATTTCCATTCCTTCGGTTTTAAATTTTTTAAGTTGTTGGCATAATGGATAATACCATTCTGGCAAAACCTCTGCGCTGGGGTCAGCATGTCCCGTGGTCCCGAAGTAGGGGAGAAAATGCCCTAGAAAATATTTAATTAGGGATCCTGAAATATGGTTAGATTTTAAGGCTTTCCCTATGGTTTTGAGAGTGTTTGCATAGAATAGGCAGTCTAATTTCGGAAGTGAGAAACCCCCTTGATTGATTTTGAGTTTTAAATATTCTTTTTTAACTTCATGTTTTCTTCCATTCCAAAAAAAAATCTATTAGTATTTTGTAAAGTTGACCTTCTTGGGTTTTTTTTATATTAGTAATATTTATTGTATGCATTAGCATGGGGATTATTACTGTTTTTATTATTACTGTTCTTCCGTAGAAGGAGAAATAATTGGGTTTAAAAAGTTTTATTTTCTTTTCGCACTCTTCCCGCAATTTCTTAACAGGCAGTACCGGGCTCGCCGTGAATGGGACGCCTAGTACTGTTAGGGGCTCAGTTTGCGGGACTAAACCACAAGGAAGGTTATTTCTATGGAAATTTCCAAAAATTTTAATTTTAGTCTTCGAAGTATTAACGCGAAGACCACTGGCCATGCTGAATTTTTGCAAAATGCCGAAATAAATGTAGATGGACTCAGAATCTCTGAGCGTCGCAACTACATCATCGGCATATGCTACAATTTTGCTCTGTCTGGAGACTAGGGGTAACGGTATTCCTCTGACTGCAGGGGAGTTATCTATTCTTCTTATGAGGGGTTCTAACGCGAGCGAGAAGAGGAGAGGGCTTAGTGGGCAGCCCTGTCTTACCCCCTTTTTAATAGGAACTGGTTCCGAGAGGAACCCGTTGATAGCTATTTGGGTAGAGGCCTTTGCGTAGATGTTTTTGATTGTTTGCCTAAGCCTCCAGCCCACGCCTATTTTCTGAAGGATGTCCTGCAAGTACGTGTGTCTGACGCTGTCGAACGCCTTTTCCAGATCCGTAGAGAGAAGTGCCAAAGGGTAATTTTTATTTTTGGCCAGACGGATTAGATCTCGTAAGAGAAATAGATTTAATTCCATCGATCTACCCGGTATTCCGTAAACCTGGGTGCTTGTTATGATTTTTTCTATACCGCATTTGATGCGGCTGCAGATAATTTTTGCAAATATTTTGTAATCCGAATTTGTTAGGGAGATCGGTCGCCAGCTATCTGCCAAGGTGCGATCTCGATCTTTCTTTGGGATAAAAATTGTGTAGCTTTTAACGAATTCCTCGGGGATATTTCCGGAAGTGAGGAATTCGTTAAAAATTTTTACTAAAACTGGTAGTGCGTAGTCCCAGATAGATCGGTAGAATTCTATCCCTAACCCATCTAACCCTGGGGTTTTCCTTGCCTTCATTGTTTTGCAAGCTGTTTTTATTTCCTCAGCAGTTATCGGCCTGTCCTGCAGAGCGGTGAGATGCTCGGGAAGACGTGTGATGTCCCACTCATTAAAAACATCTGCGCTCTGCTGATCAGAAAAGGCGCCGAGGTACTGCTGATGGAAGATGCGAAGTATTTCAGGGGTTGATTTTATCAGTTTGCCATTCTCTTGGATCTGGTAAACCGTTCGCTCGTCATTTGCCGCCACCCGTTGTTGATTGTAGAAAGCGGCGGAAGGTGTTTCCAAATATCTGAGATAGAGTCTCGCTCGAAAATTGAGGTCCTCGACTCTACTCTGCCGCTCTTGATGTAGCTCGATTTCTACCTGTCTGATAAGATCGCTACAGGGAATTCCTCTCCGCTCGTTGGTGCGGTACCAGCCGAGCTCCCTATAGAGATCCCTCAGACGTTGTCTCTGTTGGTGTGCCCGTTCACGCCCACACCGCTGAAAGAATTCCCTTGCCTGCGACTTGAACTGTAGCCAGGTTTCCCAGTCCCAGTTAGTGTCTCTCCATTCGTTACAGAGGTTCTGTAGCTTATCGCTAAAAAGACTGGGGAAATTGGGAGTGAGCCTCCAAGGACCTCTGGCTGTTTCTATTATTTCTGGTATCCTTATTTTTAATAGTACCATTTTGTGGTCTGTTAGCAGACCTCTCGCAGCGATATGACGTACCCCAAGAACATGTGGTTCTAAAAACTGGGATACATAGAACCTGTCGAGCCTTGTTGATATCTGACCTCGGCACCACGTTGTTCCGACTTTCAGTGGATTCTGCCGTCTCCAGATATCGACAAGGTCGAAGTTTTCGCAGCAACGTTTCAGTGTTGCAAAACCGCCAGTTCCGCTGTTAGCATTCCCGCCTATTTTGTCATATCGTGCATCTTCTATACAGTTCCAGTCGCCCGCCACGATTAGGTGTTGCGCACCAAGAAAATAGTTTTCCAGTGTGGCAAAGAAACCGTCTCGTTGGTGGGGGTTATTCGGGGCGTAGACAGCCACAAACCGGGTGTTACGGCCACCGTACTTCCAGTCCACGGACAAAAAACGTCCCGCAGCGTCTTTCTGGACATTGAAGAACCCCCCCGCGATTGGGGGGCGAATTAGTATCCCCACCCCTCGCGAGTGAGCTTCCCCGAAGCACCAGTAGCTGGTAACCGGGTAGCTTCTCGAAAAGTTCTCCACGTCCCAGTGTTTGTAAAAGTGGGTTTCTTGTAAGAATAAAATGTTGATATTATGCATTAGCATCAGTCTCCAGACAGCGCTTTGCGCCTGAGGATTGCGCAGACCGCTTACGTTTAATGTTGCGATTTTTAAACTTTGGTTCATTTTAGAGGTTGGGGGAGGTGTTACTTCGTTTACGAACTTCCTGGATTTCTGGGGGCGCGGGGGGGGCTGTTGTATTGTTGTCCTCCATGTTGCTGTCTTAGAATTTCATATCGTCGTCAGAGTCGTCTTTATCGGAGATCTGGGATTCCAGTTCCCCTGGTTCCCCCATTGTTGTTAGATTTTCCTTTGCTGGTGTTGGGGTTTCACTATTATTTTCTGTTGGATTTGGGCTGCTGGCTTTTGTCCTTTTATTTTCTTCCGTGTCCGAGTCTCTCGTGCGTTTTGCGGCACTGTTTGCTTCCATTTTTTCTTCTCTTGTTTCTGTTTTGCTAGTAGGGGTTTCTACCTTTGACTCGGAGCGCTGCTTCTTTTCTGGTTTTCTTGGTGTGGTTTGTTTCAACACTTTAGGATTTGCTATCAACATTGTGTCAGGTGTTGGCTGTACGGATGGAGCTGCTTCTTGCTCTGCAATCGCAGGGTTTTCTGTAGGTACTGCGGAGTCAGGGGTTATCTTACCTCCTGTGATTTCCGCAGCTGTTCTACGCGGGCATGCATTTACTTTGTGTTTTGTGTCCCCGCATTTTAAACATGCTTGATCGCATTTATCCAGGCCATGACCTGCTCTCAAGCAGTTTTGGCATTTGCCTTTGGGGCAGTCTGCCCCCATATGTTCGAAGGATCCACACCTGAAGCACTGCTTCTTGACACCAGGGTAATTGATCATTACCCTGGCTGAACCGATAAAGACGAAGTTAGGAACGGGTGTTTTCATCTCCATGGAGACGTATACCACCCCCGACTTCCATTCTGGGAAGTCGCTGTCCTGCATTATTCTGACCTCTTTAACTGTTCCCCATTTGGAAAAAAGATTCTTAATTAGAGCGTCCCCGCTTTCTAAATATTCGACTGGGAATCTGTCTATTCTGATCGTTTTTAACATACTCCCTATTAAAGTAGGGAGGTATTTTTGTCCTTCGCATTGAATTCCTAAAGAGAGTTTTTCTCTCGTTGCTTCGTCTTTTACAACGACCTGGAACCTCCCTCCCCCGTACGGGGTAAAACCGAATACATTATTTATCCCTACCGTATCTATTAAAGCTTTCGCGAACGTCCGCTTTTCGATGCTAGATTTTACCTCGAAACCGAGGGTTTTCACTCTAGGTAAGAAGGAAGTCATGTCAGAAAGTTAAGAGTATCCTTATAATTTCCCCCCCCCAAAAAAGGAAGGATCCAGTGGACCTTCCAGGGGGGGGGGGGGGAAGAGAAACGCCAAGCGTTTCCGTCCGCAGAAATCTCCTACTGACAGGCGGAAGACTGACCGACAGGCAAGATCAAAAATATCAGAGATACCAGAGAAAAACAGGAAAATAACAAGATAAGGGTCTTACCAAGTTGACTTGCAGTTATCATGTAGCAGGGCTCGCACAGGATTCTCAGGCTCTCGATCTCAGGAAAAAAAAACAGCGGCTGGACTTCACAGTAGGTGGACATCAGTGAGCAGCTAGACCTAATTAATACCAAAGGGTATAACGAAAAGAATTTATATACTCTGCTATACGAGTTTCCAAACAGGTGCACCCATTAAGTTACTTAAATATAAAGATCCAATAGGCTAAATTTCGGCGATATAAACATTATTAAAATTAAGGGGATATTAAATCCCACATTGTTTTAAAACCGAATACGAAACTCAAAGATTGAAATCAGAGAATTTCATGCCGAATATAGTAAACTGTAAAAAACACATTTCCTAGGAAATGTGTTTTTACATTATGGAAAATACCAAGAATACCGATCAGAACTTGACCACCTTTGCAACGAGTTGCCCGTATATGTATTACGTTCTTGGACTACTTGCATTAGCTCACGCTAGTAATCACCGATACTTTTATAGTTTACTATATTCGGTATGAAACTCTCTGATTCCAATCTTTGAGTTTCTTATTCGGTTTTAAAACAATGTGGGATTTAATATCCCCTTAATTTAAATAACGTTTATATCGCCGAAGTTTAGCCTATTGGCTCTTTATATTTAAGTAATGTTTAGGTCATTTACTGAGGTTTGGAGTCATGAGAGGATGACCTTCTCTGCAACCTTACCCAGATTAGAGATAAGACTGACTAGACGATAATTTTGCGGTAGTTGTGGGTCTTTGCCTGGCTTATGAATAGGAATTACAACAGTCAGTTTCCAGGTGGAAGGAAAATAGTGAAATATTAAGATCTCATTTATTATACTGGTTAGGTGCACTACAGTTTTCCGAGGCAGCAGCTTGATCACCCTGTTTGAGATGCCATCTGGTCCAGGAGCTTTATTGTTCTTAAGTTTTTTAATAATATCATATAATTCAACAGGTGATATGGGTGCAATATGGTCAGCGCTGGTATCTGGGAGATTTAAAGCGTGTCTGACCTGTCTGTGGATTTTGTACAAGTGATTGAAATCTAGGTTGTTATGAGAGGGTTTGCACCGCTCTTCAAGAGACTTTAGTATGGCTTCTGCCTTATCTACATCTGTGTGAAATAAGCTCTGGTTTGAGATTATGGGGGGAACGGTTTTCTATTTCTGATGTTTCTCAGTAACCCCCAGATAGAGTGATCAATAGGAGAGATAGAGGATAACTTTTTATCCCAAACTTGGTTTCTATGAGTTTTAAGTGCATCTCTAACTGCCTCATTTATATTCTTTAGATCTGTTTTATCTTGTGGTGCACGCGTGTTACGGAATCTTTTCCTAGCTCTGTTTTTGTCTCTGATCAAGTTCATGGTGTCTTCAGGCAAACGGTCTGGCTTGCGATCAGATTTGTAGGAGGAGCTACCTTTAAAGCAGAATTAATTTGTTGTGCGAGATTTGATTGCAATTTCTACTTCTTTTGTGCGTATGTGAGCAACAGGTCCAATATAATTCTTGAGTGCTGCTGACAGTCTTTCCCATGCAATGTGGGAGTGAGAAGGAGGACACAGGTATTCTTGATTTCCCAGCTGTAGTAGAATTGGATTGTGATCGGATGATAGTTCATCCATAGATATGATGCTGTATTGAAGTTTAATATCCTGCAGGATGAATGATATAATCACGTAATCACAAGAAAGATATTTATTTAACCAAATATTTCGGTCTGGAAATAGCAGACCATCGTCGGTGGTATTACAAGAACAGTTTAAAAAATATGCAAGCTAGAATACTAACAATAGATCGTTGAAATTAGAACATGCCGCGTGATGTTATATCACTAAGTATGAAACGAAATATTTTGAAGTAGAAACATGATTGAATTTGCTATTAAAAAAAAAAAAAAAAAAAAAAAAAAAAATTAATGAGTAATCTTGATTAGGCTTTCCCAGATTTTTGATATAGATATGCAGTCATTACGATTCAGGTTGGGATGATGGAGCAAGGCCTCCACGCTTTCCTTGAACAAACGTTCGAACCTGTAACGGGATCTATGTAAGAGGCGCGTCTTGGACCAAAGGATGCTGTGGTCGCCTCTTACATAGATCCCGTTACAGGTTCGAACGTTTGTTCAAGGAAAGCGTGGAGGCCTTGCTCCATCATCCCAACCTGAATCGTAATGACTGCATATCTATATCAAAAATCTGGGAAAGCCTAATCAAGATTACTCATTAATTTTTTTTTTTCTTTTTTTTTTTTTTTTTTTAATAGCAAATTCAATCATGTTTCTACTTCAAAATATTTCGTTTCATACTTAGTGATATAACATCACGCGGCATGTTCTAATTTCAACGATCTATTGTTAGTATTCTAGCTTGTATATTTTTTAAACTGTTCTTGTAATACCACCGACGATGGTCTGCTATTTCCAGACCGAAATATTTGGTTAAATAAATATCTTTCTTGTGATTACGTGATTATATCATTCAGTCTTATGTCGCAAGTATCCTTAAAACAACAAATCCTGCAGGATAGCTATATCCAGGATGTCAGCAGTGCCGAACGTACTGAGATGAGTTGGTTCGGTGGGGCTTGCCACAACAGCGTTGCTTGATCCTAAGTAATTGGAAAGGATGCAACCATTCTTGTTTGTTGTTGTACAATTCCACGCAGGATGCTTGGAATTCAGATCCCCGGCAATAATGGTGGCTCTCTGATGCATAAGATGGCATTTAGGTCAGAGTGAAGTAGAGATTTTTGGGGAGGGTTGTAAACTGAGTAGATTTTCAGTTTGCCGGTGGAGCTGGTGACTACTTCCACGCCTGTGATCTCAAGGTTAGTGGTTGAAGGATTTCTCACAGAGTGGTGCTTAATGTAGTTTTTAATGAAGATGGCAGTGCCGCCGCCTCTGTAGAGTAGTCTGTCATTTCTGTATAGGTGATAGCCACTTATTGTAGGATTGTCTGAGGATCAAGGTTTTACTATCAACATTACCGACATAAGGGGTGAAGCAAAAGCTTTTCGTATTCCTGGCTATGTTGAGAGAAACTGTGAGTAAAGAAAGTTTGAGCTAATTGCTCGCCCTGAGTGGGCTAGGAGATTAGTCCTCAGTGTTGAAGTTTAAGATGGCTTTAGGTCTTTTATGTTTGAAATAATCCATTGCGTCATAATCTGCAGCCAGTTGGATCAGCTT
Organism: Typopeltis vanoorti; assembly: GCF_054136105.1. NCBI lineage: Eukaryota > Metazoa > Arthropoda > Arachnida > Uropygi > Thelyphonidae > Typopeltis > Typopeltis vanoorti. The sequence goes on along the minus strand of NC_143563.1, from coordinate 114,885,867 downwards.
GTTATTGTGCACAGATGCTTTTGAGAAGAATTTGATTGCTGTAGTCTGCATGAAAGTGTAAATATAGGGAACATCTGTGTGCCAATGTAGCTGGACAGTTCGGATGAACCATGGGGCGCCCAGGATCACTCTGAGACATTTATTCTGGATACGTTGTAGCTTGAGAATATTAGAGTTTGAAGTATGACTTCAGACCGGTGAAGCATAGGACGAATATTGGACGAATCATCAGTTTGTATATGAGAAGTTTGATTCTGGTGCTCAGCTTACTATTTCTGTTAATTAGTGGATAGAGCTGGGCTATGGATTTTGATTGGTTTGCACAGAGAGTCTTGATATGGGAGCTGAAAGTCAGTTTTCTGTCCAGTATTTCTGTCCACCAAAATATTTGATCTCATTTTTCCACGGAATTTTAGTGTTGAAAAGGAGAATATCTTCTTAAGAAGCAGTGATCTTCTGGAGAATAGGACGGCTACACTCTTCAGGGGATTCACTTGGAGGCGCCATTTAGAAAAGTATTGTTCGGTTAGCAGTGGGTTTTCTTGTAGTTTCTTGATGGCTAGGTGAGGCTTTAAAGATCTGGCTAATATATCTGTATCATCAGCGTAAAAGGCTTTAATTGAAGATAATGGGTTGTGTGGTATATCATACAAGTATAAGGAGAATAGGATTGGTACTAGTAAGGAACCTTGTGGAACTCCAGCCAAGATGCGTTTTTGTGTCGAGACTACCCCACATATCCTGACTTGTATGCGCCTATCGTAGAGTTATGCCTTTATAAGATGAATGATTCCGACTGGTATACCAGATGATATCAGTTTGTATAGCAAACCATAATGCCAAACCTTGTCGAATGCACTGGCTATGTCAAGGAAAACCGCCCCAGTGCATTGATGCCAGGTAAAACCCGTGATGATGTGTTCCACCAATCTGTGTATTTGCTGCGTGGTGCTATGCGACTGACGGAAGCCAAACTGCTCCTCAGGCAGGATATTTAATCGGAGTATTGAATCTTGAAGTCTGGTAAAAATTACCTTCTCGGTAAGATTTGAGATGAGGCTGATTGGTCTGTAATTTTGAGGCAATCGGGGATCTTTTCCTGGTTTATGGATCGGTATTATGTCCGCCAGTTTCCAATAGGAAGGGAAATATTTGTTTTGAAGGATGGAGTTAATTATATTTGTCAGATGGACAGTAGCTCTACGTGGTAGAAGCTTTATTACTTTGTTAGGGATACCACCTGGTCCACGAGCCTTTTTGTTCTTGAACTTTTTAATAATAGCATATATTTCAGCAGGTGAGGTGGATGCAATTTGAGTGGAATATGCGAGAGCAAAATTGAGTGAGTATCTGACATTTCGGTGAATCTTGTATATATGGTTAAAATCAAGGTGATCGTATGCAGGTTTACATTGTTTTTCAAGATGATTTGCTATTGCTTCAGCGTTATCAGCATCCGTGTGGATGAGACCTGAATCTGTTTGGAGGGGGGGAGAAGTTTATTTCTATTTTTAATCTTTCGGGTGAGATTCCATATGGAGTGGTTATCAGTAGAGATGGAGGTTAGTTATTCTTCCCAGAGTTGAGTTCTATGGGCTGCAAGGGCATCTCTCACTGCAGAGTTGAACCTGTTCAAGATTCGTTTGTCTTGCGGTGCCCTGGTGTTGTGATATCTTTTTCTTGCCTTATTTTTTTCTCTAATCGTCGAGGCTAGCTGGTGAAAGGACGTGCTATCGGAGAGCTCCTGAGAGATTTGTGTTTTTTGTTGATTTATTGATGTTTTGGATTCAATTTAATGGACTTAAGTGTGTAATTTTGGTATATTATTGGAGCATTATTAGCGTGGTTAGTGTACTAAAGTGTTTTATAACATAATCTATGTCGGGAAGTCGCCGCTAGATGAATTCGTAATGTGTAGTGTTCGTGCACGCTCCAGATAAGATAAGTATCATTTTCAGTTATCGATACAAATTACTTAATATTGTGTAGTTTTGTTTTGTTTGCCTTGCGTATTCTAGTGCGTCTATTTTTGGTGTGTTATAACGTATAATTTGACAAAACACGTTGTAAATAAGTATGGCACCTGTGCGAAGGAAAATGGCGGCCAGTAACGAAGGTTCGCCATCGTTATCAAAGAACGGTAGCATAAAAGAAATGAGTCAGTGTACTAGCTGTGAAATGTACGCTTTGCGGAGTGTGGTTAGATGATAATAAAGGATTGAATGTGTGTAGAAAATGTAGGGAGAATGAGGAATTGAAGTGTATTTCGGATCGTGAGTGTGATATTTTTGTCAACCTTCAGAATGAAGGAAATAGCGATATGACAAGAAACGGCAAGGTTGTACATGAAACTTGTGAGAGTGTGAATGATAGTATAAATGGTTTCTCAGAGAACAAAGAAGATGAGATAGATGCATTGAGTGAGATCGCGTTGTTGAATAGTGCGATAGAAAGAGCAAAACAGCAGCTAGAGTGCATGAACAAAAGTAGACTGAATGAACGAACCAATAATAAAAGGTATGACAGGAAAAATAGACGTATGACTGTGAACATGAACAAAATGAAGGATAGAGTGCTGTATGGAGACTCGTTAGTACGAGGTGTGTTAGTAGAGGGTTTGACAAAATCGTACCAACCTGGTGCGACCATAAAGGACGTAACTGAGTCTATTAGAGAGCAAAAGGACAGGGTGAAAGAAATGATTGTTGTGGCAGGTACGAATGATTTGAAAGGAGATAAAATGGAAATGATAGAAGACCTGAATGAATTGTTTGAGGTAGCAAAAGAAAAGAGTGAGAGAGTTAGAATGATTAGTCTTTTGCCACGGTATGACAGTGAAATGTTTAAAAGGAGGGCTAAAATTGCGAATGACTTTATGCGTGGGTTATGTATGACGAGTGGTGTGGAATTTGTGGAGTGAGTTTGATGGGCGAAAGGATCTATATAAAATGGATGGCTTGCATTTGAATGGTTACGGTGTAAGAAGACTTGAGAAAGTGTTGCTGAATGTAGTGGATGTGCAAATTCAGGGAAACTAGATTTATTAAGGGGGGGAGGGGGAAGTAGAGATACAGTCCTTATGGAGGCAGTTGAATGTAAGAATGAATATAATATGCCAGAGCAAATAAGGACAACAAATCTGAGTGGGATAGTTAATATAAGGCATCAAGGTAGGGTTGGGGCTAATGGGGGTCTTAAATTCATGTACACTGATACTAGGAGTATTAGGAACAAGAAGGAAGAGTTTTTGGCCATGGTTGGCACTTCCAGACCACAGGTTATAGGTATTAGTGAAACATGGCTGACAGTAGATGATATAACTAGTGGGATTGAATGTGATGGGTATAGTGTGTTCAGGAATGACAGAGAGAATAAAATGGGGGGAGGAGTATTGTTGATGATAGCTGATGAGCTACAGCCAAGGAGAATAGAAGTTGAATTGCAGGATAGAGAAAAGAGCACATTTGAGGCCATTTGGTGTGAGATTGTGGCTAGCAGAACTAAATATACAATTGGGTGCTGCTATAGACCAGGTGATGGAAAAGATGGTGGTGACAGTATGCACAAGCAAATAGAAGAAATGGGTGGAAGGAGGGTGATTATTATGGGAGATTTCAACTATGGTCGCATTGATTGGAGTGAGGAGAGGACACACGGGAGGAAGGAACTGGATTTTATGCGGTTATTAAGGGATAACTATCTGCGACAGCGTGTAATGGAAAATACTAGGGGTCAGAGAGTGCTTGACCTAGTAATTACATCTGAGGATTTGGCTGTAACAAATATGACCACATTGCCACCAATCGGTGAGAGTGATCATAGGGTCTTAACTTGGGAGGTGGCTAAAGGTGTAGAATTTTCAATTAAGACAGGGTACATGTGGAATCGGGCTGGAAAGTATGACAAGCTTAGGAGTTTGATTGGTTCAGTGCCATGGCATGTACAACTGCAAGGACTAGAAGTTGATAGTGCATGGGAGGTAGTTAAGAAGTGCTTGCATGAAGCAATGGCTGACTGTATACCTAGAATCCGAATAATAAATCAAGTAGGGGTTAAATGGATGAATAACACCATTAAGCTTGAGTTGCAAAAAAAGAAACAACTATGGAGGGAATTTAAGGAGAAGGGTGACCAGCAGGCACATGAACGGTATGAAGCGCATGCCAGAAGGGTGACGAGTGTGGTAAGAAAAGCAAAAAAGGATTACGAAAAAACATTGGCAATGCAGGCTAAAGATAATCCTAAACAGTTTTTTAGATATGTAGCAAGTAAAAGAAAAAATGTACATGGCAGATTGATTTTAAAGAATGCCGATGGTAGGGAGGTAACTGAATCAGTTGAGATAGTTGAGTTACTGAGTGTGCACTTTGCAAAAGTATATCATCCAGGTGGTGACATTGCAGAAACGAATAAACCAGTAGATTATACGGGAATTGTGGTTAATGAAGTGGAGGTGAGTAGTCTATTGTATAACCTCAATGTCAATACATCTGTGGGATTGGATGGTATACCAGCTCGTGTTGTACGAGAAGCAGCTAAAGAATTGTCAGTACCCTTGACCATTTTGTTTAATTTGAGTCTCGGGTCTGGGTTAGTCCCGAGCGGGTGGAAAGAGGGGAAAATAGTTCCACTGCATAAAGGTGGTTCCAAAACTGCTGTTGTAAATTACCGACCAATTAGCATATCAGGAATCATTGTCAAGGTCTTGGAGAAATTAGTCAAGAAAAGAATACAGGATTGGATAGATGAAAATGGGATATTGTATGCGGGACAACATGGTTTTGTGAAGGGTAGATCATGCCTCAGTAACTTGCTCACGTTTTATAACACAGTGACGGCTGAACTGGATAGGGGTAATGGGTTTACAGTGATACTACTGGACCTTGCCAAGGCCTTTGATAGGATACCACATGGAACCCTAATCAGTAAACTGGAGCAGATGGGTATAGATATAGGGTTGGTGAGATGGATAAGAGGGTGGTTGAAGGAGAGATATCAAAGAGTGGTTTATTCAGGAGTGGAGTCTAAAAGACGTCTTGTGGCTAGTGGAGTGCCACAGGGCTCTGTTCTTGGACCACTGCTTTTCAATTTGTTCATCAATGATATTGGAAAGGATCTGAGAGGAAGTGTTCACTTGTTTGCTGATGATGCAAAGTTGGGTAGAGCAATTATAAGTACACAAGATGTCAAAATTTTACAGGATGATTTGGATAGTTTGGAGGACTGGGCTAGGAAAAATGGATGTCAATTTAATGTGACAAAGTGTAAGGTTATGCACTTTGGGGTGAAAAGAATAGCAGCAGTATATCGTATTGGTGGAACCATACTCCAGGAGATTGATGAGGCCAGGGATTTGGGAGTGTTGGTGGATAGGGAGTTGAAGTTTAGGGGGCACATTGCAAAAGTAACTAAAACAGCTCACCAAATCACTTGGCTTCTGAAAAATACTTTAACATGCAGAGACGAACAAGTTGTCGTTCCTCTGTATCGAGCCTTGATAAGACCCCATCTGGACTTCTGTGCCCAGCTATGGGCACCAGGGTTTCTTCGTGATGGGCAGGAAGTGGAGAGGGTCCAGAGACGAGTGACCAAGATGATAGCATGTCTGTGGAATGAACCTTATGAGAATAGGTTGAAGATTTGTGAGTTGCAGAAATTGGACGACAGGCGAAGGAGGGGTGATATGATTGAGACATTCAAATTACTGAAGGGTTTTTATAAGATTGATCCAGAAGATATTTTTGAAAATATGACTGGTGGTGGGAGGACTAGGGGCCATGAATGGAAGCTGGGCAAGAGCGTGGTTGACAAGGGTGTTAGAGCTAGGTTCTTTACTTGGAGAGTGGTAAATGAGTGGAATAAGCTTCCAGAGTCTGTTGTTGGTGCTACGACCGTGAATGAGTTCAAGGCAAGATATGATAGATACTGTGTGAATGTTGAATAGTTGTTCTTGACATGATGTTAGGGCCTCCCTCGATGAGTCTGTCGACTCCTTGGAGTTTCCCGGAACAATAATAATAATAATAATAATATCTTCTTTCTGGCAAGTGGATGGACTTGCGGGTAGTTGCAGGGGTAGTAACTGCTGCACAGGCTGTTTTAATCTGTTCTGTTAAGTTTTTAACAGCTGTTTCAATTTCCTCTTTTGTTTTAATGATGGGAACAGGACCAATATATTTTGGAAGTACCTTGGAGAGCCTTTCCCAAGGAATGAATGAGTGAGGGGGGGGGAGATAATTTTTCAAGGTTTCCCAATTTTAATCGTATTGGGTTATGGTCCGATGATAGATCGTTGATCGTCATTAAATGGTATTGGAGTCTGATGTGCTGCAATATGGCTATAGCCAGCACATCAGCTCTACCATAAGTGTTGTGATGGGTGGGATCAGCGGGACCTATTACAAGAAGGTTGTTGAAACCAGTAGTTTTGTAGTATCTGGCCATTTTTGTTGGTGGAACGGCTATTCCAGGCTGATTGCTTGGCATTCAAATCACTTGCCACAATGATAGGCTCTCCAGTATCGAATAAGGCGTTCAAATCCGAGCAGAGTAATGATTTTTGTGGAGGATGATATGCTGCAAAGATTTTTAATTTGCCGACAGAACTCGTGAGAATCTCAATGCCAGTGACCTCGAGGTTGGTGGTAGGAGGGATGTTTATGGAGTGATGACAGATGGAATTTTTAATGAAAATTGCCATGCCTCCTCCTCTGTGGGATAGTCTATCAGCTCCGTACAGTTGGTATCCACAAATTTTGGGGTTGTCTGAAGGTCTATGGTGCGTGTCATTTAGTAAACGGACATCAGGCTGATGTCTTTGGACGAAATTTTGAAGTTCTAATATCTTACTCCGCAGGCCGTTTGCATTCCACGCAATGATCTCTAGAGATTCTGGTTTTAGTTTATTACTGTTCATTAGTGAGTGCTGAGATGATGGTTTGGGTATCCTTTAGGAAGCTTTTGGTAGAAGAAGGTGATGGATTGGATCTGCTAAAATCTAACAGCATATTTGGGAGAGAAGAGGTAATGATAGCTGCCAGATTTTGTGTGTGGTGTTGTCTGTTCACAGGATGACTGTTTAGGACGAGTTACATTCGCGTATGTCCTAGATTGTTGATGCGGAGTTACTCTTTTGGGAACCTCTGACTTCTTCTGAAGGGCGTCTGACCTTTTATATTGAACTACAGGAAACTATGAAGTAGTCTCTGACATAGGTAAGGAATAAAATGTTTCTGCTTCCGATTTTCTATTTCTTGGATTGTACGTGCATCCTCTGTAGTTGGCAGTGTGAGGACTGCCACAGTTGGCACATTTAGCCGGGGTGAATTTTGACTTAGAGCATGTATTTGTTGGGTGGCCGACCCCACATTCTAAGCATCTAAATTCAGTCCTACACATTTTCTGGGCGTGCCTAAACTTCTGACATCTATGGCATTGCCCTGTTGAAGCCCTTCTTAATGGTTCTATAGTGATTTTCGGTCCACAGATGGACGTCAGATCATATGTGCTTGGAGGTTTGACTAATCTCTACTAACACCAGTGGCATTGGAGTCCTGTCTCTCCTGGTCATTCTGCTGATCTTTACTGGTGGCAAATCTTGCTGGTGTAGATCTGCAGTGATTTCTTCTGTGGAAACATCTTCAGATACACCTCTAATCACTACCTTGAGATTTTTTTCTGATCCCAGTGAAAACGTGTGGTACTGAATACCTCTGATATTCAATTCAGAGGTTAATCGTCGATAATCCATCACTGTTATGGGTTGGGTTTTAATGCCGTCTGTGACATTTTTTGCTTGGCTGTATGAGATCTGTAAGTTGTACATCGTAGTCCTTAGGGACATCCATTTATTCTTTTCACGAAGAATAATTGGGGGTATCTTTTCCTTGAGGAGGTAGGAGAGTCTGGGACAGAGCCATCTTCCTCCAATACATCCACATTTGGTAGTTCAGAGGCTGCAATTTTGCGCTTTTTGCGTGCGCGAACCTCCTGATAATCAGTGTGGTGAGTAAGGGGATTATCCTCAGCAGTTGTTGCTATTTCGCTAGCGCTGTCTTGAAGACGTTCTAAGAGTTCAGAGTCATCTCTATCAACTTCTTTTATTTCATGAACTACTACCTTTCCTGGCTATTTTGTGTGAAGCAGATTTCCTACGTGTATAAAAATTGCTAGAAGCTGTTTAAAATTAAGTTCTTCGTACGGTGCATCCATGGTTAGACCCAAGTCTTGTTCTGTAGAGCAGGACATGACTTTCCCTTTCCACAATAGTAATAATAGACAGTTTCTAATGAAGTAAATGAAGCAATGGCGATACTGATGGCAGTAGGCCTAGCGTATCGCCCTTGTTTTGAAAATTGTTGACTTACCTAGTTAGCTGATTCTTTTGACCTCTTTAAAATAAATTGATTGATTATAGTAGTAAAACTATTTACTACTACTAAATTTACTAGTCAGAATTCCTTGAATCACATTTTATATCAACTATCAACTATCAAAAACCCGCGCGTCAGACATCAAAAATCTCTTTTTAGAATTCAAACTCTGGTTGTCGGATTGTCAGATCAAGGCTTTTAAGTGAACACGAACTTACATACCTCTACTATCGAATTGCCGAAGTGGTGCACTCCTATATTGTTAATTACTAAGATAATAAGTCGAAAGTATATATTACCGGCGAATTTGTTAATAGAAAGGAGAATGGTAAATCCCGTTTTATTTTATAGCCGGGTCCGAAACTCGGATCGAAATCCATAGAGTTTCATGCCGAAAAAACTATCGGCAGGCCCAAGTGTAAATGATTACTTGGATAGTACAACATCAGGGCGACTCCATGCAAAGGTTGAACAAGCTCCGTCACTAACTTATATACATCTCTTAGGAGCTGGGTTTTACATTATGAGAGAATATTAAAGTTAGTGACGGAGCTTGCTCCACCTTTGCATGGAGTTGCCCTGGTGTTGTACTACCCAAGTGATCATTTACACTTGGGCCTGCCGATAGTTTTTTCGGCATGAAACTCTATGGATTTCGATCCGAGTTTCGGACCCGGCTATAATATAGAACGGGATTCACCATCCCCCTTTCTATTAACAAATTCGCCGGTAAAATAGCCTTTCGGCTTATTATCTTAGAACATTTGATAAATTTATGATTGTATCGAGAAATTAGAAAACTGCTTTATAACATGAATTAATTTGTGTAGCAACTGATAAACGTAAATTAGTAACAAAATTATTTCAGCGGTAAAACTGTTCTCGTTGAATGGATGTTGTCATTGAATCCGTATAGCTGGCAGATAATAACTGAGGAGTTGAACCAGGAGAGACAGGAAGGTGGTCAACTTTTTCACGCTTACTTTCGTGACAAAGTGAGCAGTTTAAAGTTTTTCAACTGATCGAATTTGAATGAATGTCTGAAAGAATTCTGCACGTCGCATGTACCGTATTTACCTGTCAGGTGTGGCTTTTCACGCTGACTGTTTTCACCAAAGGATGGGTTTCCATTGAATCAAATTTTGTAAATCATGTTTTTATCCAAAATGTCATTCTGAGACTCCATTTAATAATACCAGCAAATCCAATAGCAGTTCATCCTTTTTGTGTTGGGCCCATACAGCGGAGATTAGATGGTCAAACGGTAGTACGTTAGAACCGTATATGGGGAAAAGATCTGAAAAAGATGAAACCTGTTCACATCAGATTTGAAGGCAGTGCATTCCTTCGGAAACAGAGACGGAGCTGTTGGGTCGCAGCTGCTCGCATTTCAACGCATTTGCTAATGAGGGGGAGAGTAATTATCGATGCTAATTCTTAACATTTACCATGGAAATATTGAGAGAAAGTGCGCGCAGAAGAAAGTAGATGCTGTCCGAAAGTAGTTGAAGTGAGATGACAACGGATGAGTCATTCATCACTCTTCTGAACTACATCTGCAGTGTTTTTGGGGAGCTATTTTGAGAACCGTTCCAGATGTGCGAGTAGCATTTTTATAAAGGACTGGAGGTTAATAATGCATTGAGCAAAAGAGGAATCCTAATTTTTGGTTGCAATGGTTTTGAAGTGTTTATGCTAAGAGAAGTTTGATATTAGAATGGTTGGAGATCAAAAGTCAGTTGCAGAGATTGTTGCTGGAAGTTGTAGCTTGTGAGATGCAAGGTTCGTCAAGTGATAACGAGGAATTAATGTACGCTCATTGGCGCAACTGTGTAATGGTGATTCAACCAGGGAAGATCACTCATCTATAGAATGGGACCCTCTGGCACTCCGGCATTAATCGTTTTCGTCGATGTTAGGGAACAGTCCACCATCACGTAAACTTTCGTCATCTGGCCTGTGCCATGACTTCGACAACAGAGTTGCCAGCTTTCTCACTGAATGCACTTGCGAAAATCGTGTCACAGGTCAGAAGACGAAAGCTTAAGAGAACTTTTATCCAGAACGCGACGAAAGCCTTAAAGATATCAAGTACACTTGCTATAGATTTATTCGTCAATGAGTGGTATGTGAGGAGATCACGATTGATCTGCATTATATATAAAAGAGCATAAAAGGCCGACAGACAACTCTGCGGCGCAAATCTTATCTTCAGGCCAATTTGGGAATGCTGCAAGCAGTGGAGAGGGGATTAGTGGTATTGATTTGGACAGGATTCTTTTGATTACTTTCTTTACAGAAAGATGCCTCATGTGAGAAGGAATTCTCCACTCTGCATCGGTTGTCCGTTCTCTTTGCATTCTCCTGCGTCATGTGTGATATTCACTCGCCAGTGTTAGCGAGGTGGGTCACAATAGTAATGACAGAATATGTTTATTCTCAGAATAACATCGGAGAATTTATTTCATGCTCTCACACGAAAGGGGGGATATAAGGGTGGGGTGGAATAACCTGCATAAAGAATTGTTTACCGTGTTTCCGATCTTTTAACTAATGCGTGCAACCTCCGATTTTTAAGGTCACATAACTTCGGTGGATATTTGACGAACAGATCACAGAACTGGCGAAAATGATCTCCTGACACACGCGCGCACGCACACACAGAATATCCATGAAATTTGACCAACTGGATAAAATTATAACGATAATTTATTAAACATTTTTATTATTTATTATATTAATCAATCTCATTATTTTTCTTAACAATAAATGCTGTGATTCTCATGGTTTGTTTTATATTTCCCCTTATTCTTAGCTTCTTTTGTTAACACTGTTTAAGACCTATTTTATTTATTTATTTTAAGGAAAATTCTATTTTTTTTTTTTCATTTTCTGTTGTAGCTCGCGCATTTAGGTATTACAATATGTTTGCATTCATTTAAAAACCACTGTTAGCTTGGTTTTAAATAAATGCAATCTTTACATTTATTTTAAAAAAAACTTAAGCCATAATAGGGATATTTTAGTTGAGAAGAGAGAATAGAAGGGAAAAAAATTAACTATTTATTATTTTGTGACTGCTAACCGGTTACCGTTAGTGAGTTGAGGGTCAATGATTCCACGCGGCCTATAGACAACGATATTTTATTCTGTGCTTTATTCGCATATTACAGATGACCATTCTGCAATTCAGATTTATGCGGCCGAATTTAATCAGATGTAAGTATTAAGCAGATCAGAGTTTGCTGCAGTTCTTTTGATTTCTGCTTGAAATTTGTCCGTTAATAATCCTACGCGGTCAAAAGGATTCGCGATAGCATCGATTTGGTAGCAAGTTCCAACGTAAGCACTTCAGGTATGCAGTTTTTCTTTTTATTTCCTACGTGTGCTGTCAGAGAATTCTGCCTCTTTTGCGGGATGAAAAAAACCCAACTTTCCGGGCGAAAAAAACCTTGCAAAATCCTATCGAGTGGTTTATGTTAATATTGATCGGACGAATGCATAGAAACCTTCCCTCTTTCATAGCGGAGACCTTGAATCGGCATCATGGAAATCCAGTCATGCATGCGGCAAACCAGCTTCTCCACGAAGTTTGAGGAACGAGATGCAAAAGCAGAGAACTTCATTTTTAATCTGACCCGATGAGCTTTGTATGCTGAAAGAAATAATTTATGCAATTTTACAATTCGTGTCGATTTACAATAAATATGAAAGAAGACTAATTTTCATCTTTGCCACCAGGTGGCAAATAGTGAAATACGGAAATGACCACTTCGTGCAAATATCTAGAACGATATGCGAGATTCGAAATGAATCTAAAAACGTTATGAAATATACGGGGGGGATGCATTGACCTCTGCAGCAAAATCATTGCTGTGCATTATTTAAATAATCGAAAATTAAAAGCAAATCGGATTGAATCAGTTTTATTTTAAAAGTTGCATATCGATCAAGATGAGGGTTCGTAAATTCTCTCCGATTTTTAATTTTAATTTTAAGTTATTTATTAAATAAAATTTAATTTATTTAAATGAAAAATAAATTTGACATTTATGAATATATATATGGATTTTGTGGATAAATCTCAGCAGGTCTGTACAATTTTGCTGTAATTATAATATTTCGTGTGGGCAAACCACAAATTTGCATATTGTAGTTAACTTTCAAGAACAATCGCAGAAAGGCTGAGAAATCGAAAATAATAATAAACGGGAAAGGATTGATTGTAGGCTGATAAAAAAAATCATTACAGACATATAGTTTATATGTTTTTCCAGATTACAAAAAGATATTTTACATAGAATTACCTGCAGTTCGTTGGTCAGTTATTTTAAGGATGCCCTTCTTTAACTCAGGAATTCTTGAATACATCTGAAGAAGTCCATCTCGCACCTCTTCACATTGGGATGGTTTGACAGCTCCGTTTAGGTAGGTAGAAGAACAAAAAAAACGAGTTAATAAAGTTTTAAATGAGATCATAATAAAAATAGCTCCACCAAACTATTCGTTAGAAGATTACCTTTAGTAGGTCCAATACAAGGTAATTGGTTATCTTAACCATTTCCCTTCTATTGGACAGACTGGATTCATGAAAAACGTTGATGTAGCAAATAACAAAAACGTATTATTTAAGACTATAACGATAGCCTGGATATTGCAGTTAAAACTAAAAAAAACAGAAGAAACCAAAGCTTGTGAACTTTTAGCTTAGATCGGACCGAAGTAAGCTAACAGTTCTGGCAAACTCGAAAATGTGGAGTTTATGGTTACGGAGTTCTTAGCAGGTTGTTCTTAAAGTGAGTCACAACAAATATTCTTGCAGAAAATCTACATCTGGCAGTATAAAGCTACAACTGGCTATATAAAGCACAGTTACTGGCATTCGGAAAAAATTGGACTTTTGTTTCTTCTTCAAAATGGAAGCTGTTAAAGAGGCATAAATTGAGAAACATGAATCCTGTTCTCGTCAAAGCAGATTTTCAAAGAAATGATGAATGTATGCCATCGGAAAAACAGAACGAAAACTCAGAAGATATATGTCTGTGAAAATGAAAGAATACATAGGCTAAATATGCAACAAAAAATTTTAGAATTGATATGTCGTAAAATTGAAATGTGCAATTTTAAAACTTAATATAAAATCGCGAGCGATAACCATTTGCCTGAGATGTATAATTAGATTTAAAACGTATCATACTATCCCACAGACAATTCTGAGTGGGACTGAGATGCAATATCACACACTCACTAAGGAACTCCGAACAAAAGGAAAAAAGAAAAGCAAATTAAAGCAAATAATGAACGGAATCATAAATATTAGGATGCGTTCACCATTACTAAGAGTAGACATAATTTCGGAACATGACAGGTGAAGACATCACACAACAGAGCTTCTAACTTTCAGTGGAAAAGCATACCAATACGAGGGAACAAAAATTCCAAGCATAAACTGCGCATCTGAGATGCAAAGATATCTTATTATTAGCACACAATTAAACTTAAATAAATAAAAAACAATGTAAAAATAAAAACGAAACACGTATTTTATAAACCTTGAATCAGAAGAATTCATAATTGTAATAAAAAATAATAATTTCAATTTCTCTTTCAAATAATCTTTCAAGTAAGAACACATTTAGCATCAGAAGAGGAATAAAAAACATTACATTAATAAAATCTCCAGTTGTACACTATAAGCATAAAGACGAAATAAAAATTCACCTTCACCAAAGTAAAGAAAACACGTGTTATATCTAAATAAATATTATATACCTTCATATGTCTATATAAATATTAAAATTCAATGTGTAATATATTTATTCCCCACTCATTACTTCCACATGGCTTTTATTTACTATACTATAATAAGATGCCAAGAAACGTTTGCAAGACACCTTATACTACTTAAGTGAATGTAGTTAGGTTACGACCTCTGCATGCATATATACACACTTTAGATAAGAATACAGAAATATTCTTATCTATTGAGACGTTATAATCATAACATATACTATGCTACGATACCAGGAAACGTTTCAAGTGGGGGGGGGGGGGGGTGGGGGGGGGGGGGGGTGGGGGGGGGGGGGGGTGGGGGGGGGGGGGGGTGGGGGGGGGGGGGGGTGGGGGGGGGGGGGGGTGGGGGGGGGGGGGGGTGGGGGGGGGGGGGGGTGGGGGGGGGGGGGGGTGGGGGGGGGGGGGGGTGGGGGGGGGGGGGGGTGGGGGGGGGGGGGGGTGGGGGGGGGGGGGGGTGGGGGGGGGGGGGGGTGGGGGGGGGGGGGGGTGGGGGGGGGGGGGGGTGGGGGGGGGGGGGGGTGGGGGGGGGGGGGGGTGGGGGGGGGGGGGGGTGGGGGGGGGGGGGGGTGGGGGGGGGGGGGGGTGGGGGGGGGGGGGGGTGGGGGGGGGGGGGGGTGGGGGGGGGGGGGGGTGGGGGGGGGGGGGGGTGGGGGGGGGGGGGGGTGGGGGGGGGGGGGGGTGGGGGGGGGGGGGGGTGGGGGGGGGGGGGGGTGGGGGGGGGGGGGGGTGGGGGGGGGGGGGGGTGGGATTTTATAATTCTTTCATGTGATATTGTCTGATCTGGTATGTAATCCTTTTGTGAGAATAAGTAAATATTTTTACCCTTCGAACTTCGTGTAACTTTAACATTGACAGCCTGTTCTGTGTAAGGGAATGTATTTGGTTTATATCTCTTCCTTCCCTATCTTGCTTTCTCTCTCTCTCTCTCTCTCTCTCTCTCTCTGTGTCTATGTAAATGCGGTGTTTTTCAAAATACCTAAATAGTTTTACTTTCCTAGATATTTTATTTTTGGCATGGAATTGTAATTCTCCCCTGTCAATGTGCTGTGTTATGTTGAAATGGTTGCGAGAAGGGAACTGACTACTTTGTAAGAGGCATTGTGCTAGAATGCCCTGTTGCATGCCTATCTTCTCGGCCAGGTGTTTACAAATTGCGCCATCCCAGCTTAATAATCAGTGAAACCATACTGAGATGGAAGCATGTGGAGAAACCGCAAGACTAACTGCAGTGGACGACCTGCACACTCACTGAACATCACCGTAGGATGTGTTCGAAGGATAATATTTAAAAGCCATTGGTCCGAGAATGACTGCAGAGTTACGGACATCGAGTGCAATAGGAATCTGCAGGAAACATTCGTCACCGAGGTTCACAAAGTGGGTTTCCATAATGGCACCACAATTTGCAAAGTTCACATTATCCGAACCCACATGTGCGTCGTCTTTAGTAGTGGAAAGTGTGTGCAATAAGACGTAGAAGCTCGGAAAGCTGTGTTATTAAGTGGAGAATCATGCTACCTCCTCTACCGAACAGATTGACTGGTGTGGCAGATGAATGTCGCCTACCAGAGTGCGTAACCCCAACTATGAAACTTGGAGGTGGCAGTGTAATAGTATGCTTTTGTATTTTCTACTTTGGCCTCAGTTGTCTGTTTATGCTGTCACGATCATTGAACCTCGAGAGGTGTTTGAACATTCTGGACAATTTCTCTGCTTCCTACATTATGGCATTTCTTCAGGACGAACCGTTGTCTCTTTCAGCAAGCAAATGCCCTTCTGTTGTAACTGCGTGGTTCATGAACATCACTACACTTGGCTGGACAACCCTCCTCAACATCTGCTTGATGAAGTGGCGTGTCGGATGAGGTCAAGGGCTGTCTGCCGCAGAGCAGTTCAGAACCTCATTACATTCCTACAGAAAGAATGGGCCAAATTTCCCAGTGATCGCTGTTACGCCTGTGGAAAGTATTCTTCATAGGATTTCTGCAGTCATCGCAGGGAAAAGGGGTCTTGCATCTTAAAGTGGACGCATGGTTTTTTCCTCGCATTGCAGTGTCCGTTCACATGTTTCCAAGCTTTATATATACAAGAATGCAAGAATGACAGAATATTTCATTTAAGATGTTTTAATCCTTTTATATATTTTGCTTTATTACGGTGAGCGATTTTTTTAGTTCCATCAAATGCGATGAAATATCTTAAATTTTTGTTGTCTTTGTATCGTAATATTTAAGTTCCTTTTCATGTATATGATTATGATATTTACTTCTCTTTAGCTTTGGTGTTTCTTTGTATACTTCGGATTTTCCTTGATATTTTTCTGTGTATGGCTATCTGTAATGATGACATGTCCCTATGTTTATGCAAGATTATTGGTGTCTGAAATTTTCCTGTTTTTGTGAAATTTTGCGTGTTCATACTTTGACGAAGATTCTTGTTTTTTAATATGAATTTTATTATTAACTCTGTTCTTTTGCTTATATCCTTTTATTCGTTTATCTTGATATTGTGTTGACAGAAGCAAAATCTGTTTTTTGTTTGTTGCGGTGAATTACGTTTTTCATGCTCCTATGATTTTTCTAAATCTGTAAAATCATATCTAGTGCCTAATTTATCGTATTCTGGTTTTTTTTTTTTTTGGTGTCTGTTAGTATTGTGTTACATTCTGCAAATAGCAAATTTTGCTTCGTTTCTTGGTGGAGTTGTCTTTTCTTGTTTCTAACTTCATGTATTCAACTTATCAGAGACCTGCCTTCTGAGTATTTTCTGTTAGTTCGGCTTTGTCATTTCTCTTCTCATCGGGTTTATTTATGTCTTAGTCATAATAGAATGAAGTGCGCATGTTGTTGAAATGTTCGTTTCCTTGCACAACATGTAAAATTATTTTGACTCCATACAGTCAGAATTTTAAAATTTATGAACCTGAACTAGAAGAGAATCCCTGTAAACCTGAAAATGTGCTGACTTTGATATCCGCTAACACTCAAAACCCGCATGCACGTCGACTACACTTGAGAGAATGTTTGTAGAACTAATTTTCCCTCGAGGCCTTTACTCTTACAACAGGTCAATTCTCATTATTAATTCTGTATTCGTTTAAAATAATAGAAATATTTAGCTGTTACAAAGCCGTGCATTATCCCTCCAGCCAGCATATTTACTTTGGGCAGTTGTGCCCGAACTGAATTCAACACACAAGCAATAAAATGAATAATATTTCATTTATAACTGAAGATGAGTAAAAGTAGAAACATCGTATGAATATCTTGAAAGATATATTTTAATGTACTCACGGCTGACCCTGCTTTCTTTCTTTCACCGGTAAAAGTAAGGATTTCGATTCACTTGTTCATTTTTCTCCACGTTCCTTTGGTGAGACCTGAGAAGTTTTGTATTGCAATTGTTATTCATTTTGATTGCCTTCCAAATAATTGCAATGAACAAGAATAGCATTTCATATTAATAAATTAAAGACTTAATTCTGTATGTTAGTCAAGTAAATAATAAGAAGAGAATTATCATTCCAGAACATTCAAAGAAGCTGCTACAGTTGCCCGTTCAACAGGGAACTTAAATAAGAATCAAGGCCTAATCCTACCAGATATATGGAAAACTCTAATCAGATCATTTAACCCAAAAGAAATGAACTTTCATGAAAATTACAATAAATATCTCCACAAATTAAACATTGCGCTTGCGACACGCGTATTATATCATTGTGTCACGCACAGTGATAACTTTATGTAATTTTCAGTATCGTCGGTTAGTTTCCTAGTTTTTGTTACTTTCTATTGCTTACCAGTGTATCCTTTGAAAATGCTGACAGATATCAGTCAGTGAAACGTCGGATATTAAACTATTATTTACTTGACTAACATACAGAATTAAGTCTTTAATTTATTAATACTAGTGGTCAAGGAAAAGGTCATAATATAATAGCATTTCATATTATTTTTATAATCAGAAGGATTAAATATTTTCGGGACCGACGAGTTTCAGTGACCCTTCCGAGCGCTGCTGTACTTTTGAATGCCCTTTTCCTCGCAGTCAATTTTATCGAGAAATGAATCGGATTCAAACGAGGCGGATTTAACCACTCTTAGACTGTGAGCAAGAAACATGTCTTGAATTTAACGAGTGTTTAGTATATTATTATTATTATTATTATATTTTGCAGTTTCCCCACAATACATGTCTACGATACAATAAATAAGATTGTAATTAGCTTTGATTTTGCCATAAAAATTATTTAAGATTTAAAATTTTCAAGATACTCAAGCATATCGGATCATTATTATGTTTTCCGATTCATATTCGTTTACTGAGAGAAACGAGAAGTAGTAAAGTCCCCCTGGCTTCCAAGACGGAACAAACGTAGACATTTGTAAGATGAAATAATTATTTACACCATCTGCATGCAAAAATTTCTTATGTACTAATCAAGGCTGTTTAATGAAGAAGTTTCAATTATTAGCGTGAACATTTAAACAATGAAGATTATCTGCTGTTTCTGTTAGCCAAAGTTCACTTTATTGTACTCCTTAGAAAATGAAAGTAATAAGTGACAATTTAAGGAACAATTTACTTACCGCTTCTTCTTTTTGTAGCAGGAAACTTGCACAACACGCCATTTCTGTGTTTTCGATATTAATGGATTCACCCCATAGGGAAAAACACTATTAGAAGGTCATTATTGTTGTTGCTATTGTTTAGCCGTCGGTAACAATCACCATTGAGCAAGAATCAGTTGTACTCCGGCATTGTTATGATTATTGTAACGCATTTTTATTCAAATGACTACAAACTGGATATTTTAGTTTATATTTAAGTTTAATTTAACAGCGACACGTTATCAATTAAATACTATCACAAACCTCTTTATTATACTCGAGTTTTCATTAATTATCATTCCTATTTTTGCTGTCATTCCCATGCCTATATTTTCCCCATTATGTTTCTATTGGTGTTGCTTTTTAATACTAATATTGCAGTAATTTTATTAAATTCGATGTTGCAAAAAGTGATACCAAGTGTCGTCATCTTTAACATAATTTTCATTAAATAGAAAACAAAAGAGGTCCACACGAAATGGCTTGAAAAAGTTACACGTTTTACCTCTAGAGCAAAGTACTATATAAAAATATATATAAAATATGCGTATATCATCATGATCTCCACCAGTCATTTTCTGTCTACTGCTGAACGAAGTCCTGCAATCATTCTTATCTTGAATCTTTCTCAGCCACCGAGTTCCAGCCATCTCTTTTCAATCTCATCCTCTTACCGTCCGTTTGTTCTTTCAGTAGCTCTCTTTCCATCTCTACGACGCCATTCTGAGCTGGACTTCTTCCATTTCTGATTGTTGCATCTTGCATGATGACTTTCCCATTGCCATTTAGATTTCTTAATGTCTTTCCCCCTAGTCTGAACTCTGACCCAAGGATTGCGCTTTCTCTCTACAATGGCAGGCTCTGCTGCATCGCTCTACAGCTGAAGATTTTATGTGCGTATTCGCTGGGTCGGTTTGTCTGTTCCGAGAAAAGGAAAACCAGATTCATTCCTGGCGTAAAACACCCTCAACATTCCTATGAGACTGGCTAACTCACCATTTGATTGAAAAAGCCTGATGAATGTTACTCACTTCACAGACAGGATTGGAACCCTGGTTTTTTCTACCAAACGACTCGTCTGTGCGAAATGAGCTACGGGTTTTACTCCGATATTATGCAATTTAAATTATCATTTTTGCATGTGTAGGCCTTTTACTGATGCGGAATTATTTTCCTGTTTTACGCTTGCTCGTAGCTCCACACCGTGCATATTGACGAAACCGATGGAACAGGGCCGTTACGTCTTATTCCCGTCCTTTGTCTCTCTATACTACTTTCGTAATTCTGACCAGAAGAAAATACCGAGTTTTCGAGAGAAAGAAAAAGAAAATCCATCACCCCAGTGAAATCGTCAACGGGTCTCCGACAGCGTTCTTTTCACTCCAGAGGGCTTCGTCCAAACCGACTAACTGAACTTGCAGTCCACGGAATCTCTCCGAATACTAAATAAACTTATCCCGAACAAAGTACGAGAATTTCTCCTCGAGAATACGATTGAGAAATCGAATAAATTATAATTAAGAAGTGATGGAGTCATTCGCGTAATTTGGAGAATGGCACCGTACGAATAACACGATTATCTTTTACTGGCTCACAAGGTCATTTATCTTGCTTAATTGCATTAAGAGTTTTTAAAGGGCTTTGGTGTATTTATTTCTATTTCTTAAATACGGATTCCAGATAAATTGCAGAATATTTCCTCCCTCCCCCCACATTCTGTATAAGAGTTCTCGGGAAATATGACAATGATCTTTATTAATTGCATACATGCTGTAATTATAATGACAAATGGATTTTATTAAAAAACAGAATTGAAATTCTTTAAGAAATTAAAATGGAAAAATATGTTAGATATCAATTTTTATAGCTAAACTAAGCTATCTTAAAAATCATTTAAATTTTAGACGTTTCCCTCATACACCATTTTATTCATATCATAAGATTAAATAAATAAGAAATGAAAAATTCTTTTCGATAGACGGTTTAGGTTGTGAAGGTCGAGGAGTGGAAAAAATGGCGGCTCGCGTGTTAGTGTTTTGTGTCGTGTGTTATTGATGGTGAATTGTGTATTTGACTGATAAGTTTTCAGAGATTTATGCTTATATTCATTAGTAATATCAGTTATTTGCTTGCCGCAATAAACAGGCATTTTACATTTTATTTCCCATACAAGGTAAGTCAACTGACTTCGCAAAGGCGATACGCTAGGCCTACTGCCATTAGTGTCGTTGTTGTATTTTAACATCTTGTTGCTAGTTGACGCGCCTATGCTTGATATTGCTGGTAGTCCTTTGCGGCTGCGGGATATTTTACAAAAACTTCTGCTGGCAGGTCTTTAGACCTGCGGGATATTTTATTAACGCACACACGCAACTAAATCGATATGAGCGTGCCTGACCTGGACGTATTTGCTGATCTGCTCGAAAGAGAGCCAGCTCTTGAACTCATTGATAAACTACAAAAGAAGTTCAAGTTGACATGGCCTACTAGCATGATTGACCCCGACACTATTATTGAGTCACTCGATAAAAAGCTAGCACTCAGTTTTATTAAAAAGCTCCTCAAAAAGTTTGAACGGGATTGGCCCGGCTACTTAAATTTGTATTCCTCACCTGAAGTTGAAGTTGAGGAAAATGAAGACTCCCCACAAGTGGAGGAAAAACTCAATCTAGTTGTCTCTACCTCTAATCCTTCTGATCAAGAAGAAACTCACGCACGTAAGAAGAGAAAAATTCTTGCTGCTGAATCAACAAATGTTGTTGGTATGGAAGAGGATGTTCCCATTTCAGATCCCTCTGTTTCCCACAATGAAAAGGTGCCACCGATTATCCTAAGGGAAAAGCAGAGATGGACAACACTCAGAACCATCATGGCAAATTCACAAATTCATTACACGTCTGCTAAAAATGCAGACGAGGGAATACGAATTCAGCCCACCACGGTGGCTGACTATAGAAACCTTACAAAGGAACTGGATACTAGAGGAACCCAATATCACACATTTTCACTTGCCTCTGAAAAAAATCTGAAAGTAGTCTTACGAGGAGTCTCTGAGGATATTGACACAGATGAAATAGTTACTGACCTTAACCTACAGGAACTACCCCCCATAAAGGTCACTAGAATGTTTAGATCAAATAAGACACCTATGCCTTTAGTCTTAGTAGAAATTCATAACATCTACAAAGACATTTATAATTTAAAATCAATCTGTGGACTCAAAATCACCACAGAACCATTGAGAAAGAAATCATCTTCTGGGCAGTGCCACCGGTGCCAAAAATTTGGCCATGCCCAGAAGCTATGCAAAGCTCAGTTCAGATGCGTAAAATGTGGCGAGAATCACCCCACAAACACCTGCGCCAAGCCAAAAACCACCCCGGCTAAGTGCGCTAATTGTGGGGGTCCCCACCCTGCTAATTATAGAGGGTGTATGCATCATCCCAAAAACAGATGGAATGATCCCAGTCATCAATCTACCTCGTCATCTAATGCGAGAGTTCCTGAAGCTCAGGCTACTCAGTTCTCCAAGAGTGAGAACATGACAACTGGTGCTCGCCCATCATTAACTGAGCCCCTTAAGAAAACGAATCTTCAACATCAAGTAAGAACATATGCTGATGTGGCCCGCTCCAAACAGATAGTACAAACCCAGAACCGGAATACTCCACACTCAAATCTATCAGCTGTTATCACCTCTTCTCTTGCAAACATGCTCCAGGATTTCAGCAACTCAAATCCATCCTTAAGTGTCACAAAAAGATTCCTACAGCAAACCCAATCCATATTATCTGCACTCTCTGATGCATAGGAAAAAAATCGTCCCAAACTCTCTTAGGATTATCGGTTGGAATGCCAACGGTATAAAAAACAAACTATTAGAAATCCAGGAATTTAATAATAGATACAACCCAGATATACTGCTAATTAATGAAACTCACCTGAGGCCTGCTGACACCCTGAAAATCAGAGGGTATCAGATTTACAGAAACGACAGGCTTGGGTATAGAGGTGGAGGTACAGCCACTCTTATCAAAAGCTATATCAATCATCACTCAATAACCAACCCTACTACCACCAACCTCGAAATCACAGGAATCAATGTTCTCACAAACTCAATTGGGAACCTCAAAATTTTTTCTGCTTACAACCCTCCATTAAAGACATTATTGACCTCAGATCTGGATGCCATCCTTGGAGTAAAAGGACCGATCATCATCGCTGGAGACCTCAATGCAAAGCATCCTGCTTGGAACAGTAAATCCACTAACAAAAATGGTCGTATCCTTTCTAGCTACACAGGATTAAACCATGCTGTTGTGGCTGGACCTACCGAACCAACTCATCTCAGTACATCTGGCACTGCTGACATCTTGGATATAGCCATCCTGCAAGACATTAAACTACAGTACAGCCTTACATCACTAAACGAGCTGTCGTCGGATCACAACCCAATTCTACTGCAATTGGGAGAACAAGAATGCCTGTCTCCTCCTCATTCAGGCATATCGTGGGAGAGATTGTCTAAAGCACTTCGGGATCAAATAGGACCCGTCCCACACATATGCACACCAGAAGATGTGGATTCTGCAGTGACTAGCCTCACCCAACAGATTAAGTCCGCTATAATGGTTGCAACCTTCCAGAAACCTGTTCCCAAGCCTGATCGTTTGCCTGAGGACATTATGGACCTGATCAGAGAGAAGAACAGAGCTAGGAAGAGATTTCGTAACACTCGCGCTCCTCAGGATAAGACAGTGCTTAATAGATTGAATGGAGCAGTAAGAGATGCACTTAAAACGCATAGAAACGAAGTTTGGGATAAAAAGTTAGCCTCTATCTCACCTATTGATCACTCTATCTGGGGCCTACTGAGAAACATCAAAAACAAAAACAGATCCCTCCCCCCTATAATCTCAAACCAGGGCCTAATCCACACAGATGCAGATAAGGCAGAAGCCATACTTAAAAATCTTGAGGATCAGTGCAAACCATCTTATAACAACATTGATTTCAATCATCTGTATAAAATCCACAGACAGGTTAGACATGCACTAAACCTCCCGGATACCAGTGCTGATCATATTGCACCCGCATCACCTGTTGAATTATATGATATTATTAAAAAACTTAAGAACAATAAAGCTCCTGGACCAGACAGCATCTCAAACAGGGTGATCAAGCTGCTGCCTCGGAAAGCTATAGTGCATCTGATCAGTATAATAAATGCAATCTTAAGACTTCACTATTTTCCTTCCACCTGGAAACTGGCTGATGTGATTCCTATACATAAGCCAGGCAAAGACCCACACTTACCGCAGAATTATCGTCCAATCAGTCTCATCTCCAACCTGGGTAAGATTGCAGAGAAGGTCATCCTCTCACGACTCCAAACCTCAATAAATGACCTAAACATCCTCCCTAAAGAACAGTTTGGTTTTCGGCAACACCATAGTACTACCCAGCAAATCCATAGAATTGTGGAATATATCATCACCAGCTACAACTGGCGCCAGTACACAGGAGCTGTTTTCCTAGACCTATCTAAAGCATTTGATAAAATCTGGCATTTTGGACTCCTGCACAAACTTATCTCAGCCGGCATCTCACTAAAAATGGTTCATCTAATCCGTTCATATCTTCAGAATAGATCAATGCAAGTTAAAATTAACGGTTCTATATCGTCCCAGCGCCATATCTTTGCTGGAGTGCCACAGGGATCTCTACTGGCTCCATTGCTGTTTTCTGTATACATGTCAGACATCCCTCACAATCCGATGACTTCCATTTTAGCGCTGTATGCGGACGATACGGCAATACTAACCAGATCCCTCAGACCCCACTTCGTTACTAGAAAGCTTCAAGAAAACATTCTAAAGCTGGAGGGTTGGTTCTCTAGGTGGAGATTGGAAGTCAACCCCCTGAAAAGCTCAGCGGTTCTTTTCTCAAAAAGGCCAATGTCTCCTGCAGGAGATGTGTTACTATTCAATACTAAAATTCCCTGGCAGACAGAAACAAATTACCTGGGTGTAATTCTCGACAAAAAGCTATCTTTCAACCAACATATCAAGTCTGCATGTGCAAAAGCATCTAAAGCCATAGCTCAGATTTACCCGCTAATTAATAGAAATAGCAAGCTCAGCAACAGAATCAAATTGCAACTTTACCAGATGACGATTCGTCCCATAATCACCTATGCCTCTCCAGCCTGGAGCCACACCTCTAACGCTAACATTATCAAGATTCAGCGTGTGCAGAACAAGTGCTTGAGAATGATTCTGAACGCCCCGTGGTATGTTTAGAAACAGCCAGCTCCATAGAGACACAAATATTCCATATATTCTCTCTTATCTACAATCCTTAGCTTCCAAGTTTTTTCTAAAGACGTCCACACACCCCAATGATTTGATTCAACAAGCTGCAGCATATGAGCCAACGGACATATTCAAATATAGAAGACCAAAAACTATATTAGCCTCCTATAACGATGCATAATCTCCATGCCCATTCAGGGCGAGCAAACTGCTCGTAAATTTTACCCTCACTGTAACCACGACAGATAGCGGGGAATATGAAAAGCATCTTGCTTCACCCTTAAAGACATAAATGTCAATTGTCAATTGTCAATTTTCGATAGACTGAGTCAAGGTCTCAGTCCATCTCCCAATTCTTTTAAGAACCTTTCGATGTAGTCAGCATTAGCAATAATGTTTGTTATTATTATACTGGATGTTTGTTATAATTGAAATAAGTTTTTATTTGTTATAAATTAAAATAAAAAGAAGCTTGGTTTTGCGATGAGGTGGAGGTTGGTAGCATACGAGAGAGTCGTTCCGTGAAATATAAGTGCGTCGCTAATAATATTTTAGGACAAGGAAAAACCTTGAATTTCTCAGGCGCCCTTAGTAAATGGAAGCATTTGTTTACGGTAATCTCAAGATAATCTAATATCAGCATGGTTGGACGAGTGTATAACAGCCGCGCCACAACCAATTGGTCGTATATTCGAGTTCCACAGCGGTTATGGGGGATTGAAAAAGCCTACACCGGACGAGCTTGTAGAGCTCCGTCAATTTATAAGCATCTCTTTAAATTAATAAAAACTAGGGAATTGTTTTTTGTCGTTATTAATGCTTCCTTTAGTATTAAAGCCCCCCCCCCCAATTTAGTATTGGGGGGGGGGGGGGCTCTGATTTGAAAACCAGCGTGAAGAAAGGTGTTTGCGAATTGTTATTATTGACTGATACCTCCAAGGCTTGCATGTTGGTGATTGGCTTGGGTGAAAGGTGAAATTTAGCGACCGATTGTGACACTCCTTACCGCTTATTACTGGTCTAATGTGATTTGGCTATGTTTGGTTTCTAGAGGAAATTATGCAAAAAAAAATAGAAATTGAAACTGAATAGTGTATTCAGTGAGTTAGGGGAAAAAAATATATATATATATATATGTTAAAGATGCGAAGCAATTTTAAACCTGGTTTTACTCCATTTCCCAAGTAAGCAAACAGACAAACAAGTCAAGTTTGCGCCTGCAAGTGTTGCAAGTCTAGCTGACCCTACACATAGTGCAAGACCAAGACAACTCGTGGTAAAAGTAGAATAAGCGCTGATCACTATTCTTAATATTTACCCTTAATGCAAAGCACATCTCCTGGAGGAGATGTATGATGCTTTGTATTAAAGGCAAGGGGCCAGTACCCAGACCAGTTTCGACCTTTATTGAGGTCTTGTCAGTGGGAGCCAGGCTAAGAAATACTACGTTTTAAGTAATACAGAGCTTATAAATATTTTACCAAAACAAGTTACCATAAGGTGCTTTGACCTTATTAAATAAAAAATCTCCGGATTAAAGAAAGATGTGGAGAGTTTTTTACCTTGGGTATAAAAATATGTTAAAGATGTATGTTCAAAATATTAAGCATAGTGATCAGAGCTTATTCCACCTTTACCAAGAGTTGCCTAGACTTGCACTACTTTGCGGGTCACCTAAACTTGCAATACGTGCAGGTGCAAACTTGACTTATTTGTCTGTTTGCTTACTTGGGAAATGGAGTTAAACCAGGTTTAAAATAGCTTGGCATCTTTAAATATCCAAGGTAAAAAAATTTCCACACACACACACACACACACACACACACACACACACACACACACATATATATATATATATATATATATATATATATATATATATATATATATATATATATATACACACACACACACACACACACACACACACTAGGGGGACTCCGACGCCTGCGGCTCCCCCCCCCCCGAGTTCCGGACTGGTAGGCCGGTTCTCCTTGAATTCTGATGACTAGAATTTTGAAGACCCGACACTCAGGGTAGCCTAAGTTTATATATGTATATATATATATATATATCTTTATTGAAATGATGAAGCCAAAAAAATTATATTTGATGTTATTAAAGACTTTTATTAATCCGTAATCTTAAATTAATCCGTAAACATTATGTATAAAACTACTGTACTCGCAGTATACTGTACTTGTATACAACAACCGCCCACCCCCAAAGAAAATAGATTGTATTTCCTCTCGCTAAGTTTTGTGAAGTGATTGCTCTTTATTATTAGTAGTAGTTTTTCTTTCACCTCCATGGAGTCTCAAGACTGATGATGACTGAGTTTAAGAAGTGGTATAATACGAAGTCTATCATACCACTCCTTAAAGTCATCCACAGTCTACACATTCACATCCCCCCCTCAGCAATGCAATCCATGCTCCTTCCACTCTCCATGCCAAAAATGTTTTTCTTATCCTTTTATTACCACTTTCTTTTGCAACTACCAGGAAGTGCCAGGCCCCCCCCCCTCTAACATATGCAAAATCTCTTCAAGATATTCTATAAATAACTCTTCAGATCATTAATAAAAAAATTTTTTGTACGAACGGCAAAATATTTAATCTGTAACCAAAATCGTCAGTTGCAGATTATCAAAAGGGCAAAACACTCTCATGCAATACGTCAAGCATGTCGAGCATTACTGCAATGACTACACTTCGATTTTAAACCTGTTTTCTCTACGGAGTTATTGTGTTTTGCTTCTTTCCGATTCACCTGCTGATCTGCTCTTCCCTTGACGAAATATGAACAAGGGATTTGCATCACAAGATCGAAACGTCTTCACTTTCGAAACAAAATATAAAAATGGTTCCTCTGAGTTGCTAAAAAATTCATTAGTTCCGTTTTTAAAAACGACATTCAAATAATAATTTACTTCGGATGTGGAGAAAACAAAGCCAGCGTTGATCTGTGTAAAATCAGCGAACAATTTATTGGGGGGGGGGGGGATAATCTAGTCAGCTACACACAGGCTTGACCTTGAATGTGGACAACCTCAATAGACTACCGAAACCTGACGAATCGTCGGCATGTCGTTGAGTGAAATAGACGACGAGATGAAAGGAGAGCTCACTCACTGCGACAAAGCATCGGATGTTGACTCGAGAGAATGGTAAAAGGGGTTACTTCGTCGGATATAATCAGCGTGTCTGTGGCGAGAGGATTTTGAAGGCACAGTTTCTTGGGACAGGGATCAAGATGCGCTTGAAATGGTGAGAACAACATTGAAACCTGTCTGAGGATCGAAATGCGTGTTGTGCATTAGAGTGTAAAGTGAGTTAACGAGAATATAAGTGGCTATGTGAGAATCTGAGACCAACGCATTACCTGATGAGTCAAGAGTACGATCATATAGAATAAAATTCCAGCGGAAAAAAAACAGGGCATCATTCACCAGAGAGCGTCGCTGAAGATTGCTCAGTACACTGAAATTAAACTTTGAGTACTGCATGAACTTTGTGTGATCGTTCAAGAGCAGATTTCACTTTTGAGTCTTCGTGTATTGAATAAATTTCGCAGAGATCGAAATGTTCTGTTTTCGAATGATTATTTTTCTTCCCAAGTGATACTGCCCCTGCATACTCAGCCGTAATCATTACTTCCTTTATTGTTATAATAATAATAATTTTTTATTACATATGAAACATACCTGATTACATATTTTTTTTTTAAAAAATTCAATCCTTTTTTTTATTATTAAAATTATGATTAATTACCGTGATTACATATTTACAGCACATAAGATTATCTATTTACAACAGGTTTAATTTTTTTTATATGAAATTCGTACAGATTTTTTTTTCTTTCTTTTCTTTTTTTTTCCCTGTATAATGTATTATTAATAATAATGTAATACAGCATTTATTCGTTTAACAATGAATTATATATATATTTACAATTTTGCTTTTTTTATTATATTTAAGCGCTGTAACTACAGCACCCGAAATGTTATATATGGGTTTGGATTTTATTATTATTATTATTATTATTATTATTATTATTATTATTATCTTGGATGAGATGTAAGTTCTCAGCTTTCATCCTCGAAGCTTATTTCTGTACTTGTCTGAGGATGACACCAGTTAGTTATTATTTATTGGTTTTGTTTGCTGTATTGGAAAGTTATGTTGAATAGGTTTGATTTCACGTACACACACAGATAGCTTGGAATGTACTGATGCATCGCTGAACTGGAAGCCTGAGCGAATATATTGTGTTTCATTAAGTTTGTGTGGTATTTTGGGCGCGTGTTTCTTGTTCGTAGTATGTCCTTAGAGCTCTTTTCAGGCTATTGTAGTTTGTCAGGTTTCTGTATTCAAAAGGTAATTTGTTTATCATGTCTGGGATGTAGAAGTTTCGCGTGGCCTTTCCGTAGTGATTATTGTATTTATATGTGATATAATTAGTAGTCTGAGGTCTTGTTATACGGTATGTATTTCAGACTCTCCCGTAGTTGGCATCGAAATAAAGTTTTAGCAAGGCTACATAGTGACATAAATGTTTTGCTGTCAGTATTTTGTGTTCTGCCATTGCAATATTTATAAGGTCGTGATTTTCTCTTTGTTCCCAAAAGATCAGTTTTGTCATTTTGTACTGTAACGACATTAATCTATTTAATTTGTACGGTGCGCAGAAAGCATACGTTGTTATAGCGTATCTTAGTATGTTTTGGCATAGTGCTTTGTATATTAGTGTTTTTAGGCGCGTGGGAACTATGTCTTTTAACCTGTAGAGTTTGCCACTTATTGTTCGGAGTTTGTTGTGTAAATGTTTATTTGGCTATTCCAGTTCATATCTGCATCGAAGTAAATTCCAAGGTATCGTATTGTTTCAACCTGAGTGATTGTAGTGGTTTTACTGTTCTGTGTGTTTTTTATGTTGGACAGTGGGTGTTTTATGATTATATATTTGTTATCAGCTGGTCGCGTTCGTGGATTTCTGAATATCATTAATTTTGTCTTATCTGAGTTTAGGTGTATGGAGTTTTTGGTGAGCCAGTCAATGAGCAGATTTAAGTCATGTTGCATATTTGTTTGGGTTATGCTTGTATTATTATGGATGGATATTATAGCTGTATCATCTGCGTAATGGAAGATCTTGCCTTTGAGAGGTAGCTGGTTAATATCGTGTGTGTAAATGTTGAATAGAGTTGGGGAGAGTTTCAGCTCCCTGTGGTACTCCACAGGTTATTATTAGCTCTCTAGTTCGGTTTGACCCGATACGTGTGATATGCTTTCTATTTTGAAGGTAGTTTGTAAACCACCTGTGCAGAGGCCTTTAGCTAGATCAATGAAGACTACTATGGCAATTTTGATTTTGTCTACGGCGGTATTAATGACGTCTGTAAAGTCTTCCAAGAGAGATGTTGTTCCCTTATTTTTCTGAAAACCGTATTGTGTTTTGGGGATAATATGAAAGTTTTCTGTATATGCTGTGAGTTTCTTTAGTAGGATCCGCTCAATAATTTGATTGATAATTGGTAACGTTGCTATGGGTCTGTAATTGCCGATTAAATTTCTTTTTCCATGTATGTATATGATGTGATTATGACGGTCTTTAGCATACTTGGTATCTGCCCTGTTTTAAATATTTTATTTATTTATTTTAATAAGATAGGGCCTAAGCTAGTTGCATGTTGGATGATATCTTTAGGTCTTATACCATTAATTCCTGGGCCTTTGTTTGCTTTGATTTGATGTATTGCAGAGAGAAGTTCTTCTTCTTTTATGGTTGGGAACCATAATGTCTGTTTCGATTGTGGTCCAAGTGGAGGATCACGTTTTGTGGTTAGGGGATTATTTCTTTGCAGTTCTTGGATGGTGTCTGCAAAGTATTGGTTAAAGTTATTTGCTAGTTGTTGGATAGGTTTTGCGTCTTTCATGAAGCTATGTTTTATGGTGTTTCAGAGGCGGTGGTGTTGGGAGCACAATCTAGCATCTCGTTGATTAGATGCCAGGTTTGTTTCGTGTTGTTTTGTGTAGAGGTTAATTTGTCTCTGTAGTAGTTTCTTTTTGCATTTCTTATTTGTGCTATAAGTCGGTTCCTTGTTATCTTATATTCAGTTTTTAAGGCTGTGTTATTTGGATATCGCTTTTATTCTTTCCATAGAGCGTCCTTTCTGTGTATTTCTAGGATTAAGTTTTGTGTTATCCAAGGATTTTGGGTTGTTCTGGAACGCATTCTGACTTTCTTTGCAGCTTTCGTATATATTTCCTCCAGTGTGAGTTTAATGTTGTTGTATAAGATATCTGCCGAATCTGATACCATGTGTTCCCAGTTGATTTTTCTTATTTCGTGGTTGACTATTTTTTCGTCTATTATTCTTTTGTATTGCTTTTCATGTGTGAAGCATTGCATGGGTATTGTGTTAGTGTGCAGATTTAGAGCAGTGAAGTCTGCTCTAGGTCTGCTACTTCTTCAAAGTCTGCTACTTTGCACTTTATGACTGATGCAGTTACACTGTATCAGTCATAAAGTCACCAAACTTAAACATCATGTTTAAGTTTGGTGGCCTGTAAATAGCATTTAATATTATGGGATGCTGTCTATTGGTGGTATTAGTGATTTCGATGCAAAGGGTTTCAGCATGCTCAAACTGATAGACAGCTTCATTTGCTATTAATTTATGTTCGATAAATATTAATATTTCACCCCCTCTTTTTTTGTTTGGAGGCATGATATATGTTGTTGGAAGCCTAGAATTTGGAAAACAATCGCTTCGTCATTAGTTATGGATACTTCTGATAGGGCCAATGTAATTGTTAGGACCAATATACACCAATGTAAAAACACCGGTGTAATTCCTCAGATAAGTCTGTAACAATAACCAATGTTTTCGGATGCTTCTGGTGTTAATATGCAAGACTGAGAATCCTCTCGCTTGTACTGTGTGTTGTTTCCATGCATTAAGAGAGTCAAAAGTACAACTGCTGATGTATTCTGGAGTAATTACATCTACCTAATGGTTCACATTCATTTTTGTTGTGTTGAGATCTCGTTTTTGAACTAAGTTGGAGTCTTTTGTTTCACTCTGGCAACCTATCTATATCTTCCGAGCTTCTTATTTGTATAGACTTTGAAATTTGTGACTTTCTCAAGAATATCTTGCCGTCTTTGATCCACAAAAATTGATTTTTTTTCTGTTTTTGCGTTTCTTGTTTGGTACAACAGATTCTGATTGAATGGTGTTAAATACTCAGGTAGAAAGATTGAAAAATATTGTCTTGTGATGCGTTTAAGTCCTTGACTACTGGTTTTTTCAGTCTGCTGGCTTTTATGAGATTGTCTCTTGTAGCCTTGCTTGCCAGACGAACTATGATGGGTGCGGGTCGTGGCGAGCCTTGGTTTTTTTTTTTGTTCTTCCTGGGAATCCGATTTATGGTCTGAATATCATTATGCTGTAAGGGGATGTTAATTGCATGGCCTAACTTTAAAACTACGTATCTGAGATTTTCTGTGGATGCAGTTTCTGGAAGACTGTTTATGACAATATATTCTTTATGTTGTTGTTGATTTAAAAGTTCGCATTGCAGTTTTAGGGAATTAAGTTCTTGACGGAGATCGGATGTGTCTTTCATCAATTTGTGTTGCCTGTCAGTTAGTACGTTAATGATGATTTTAATGTCTTTTACCGTTTGTAAGACTTCTTTGTCTGTTGAGTTATTTAACAAACGCTTCATATTCGCTAATTTTTTTTGTTATTTATTCGTTCTGTTTATCAAAGAGTTCATGGACAAGATCTACTAAGCTGGCTTTTATATTCTCTAAACCTGTTTCTAGTAATAAAGTTACGGAATTCGATTTATAAGACTCACCTGTATTTTTTGTCTGTTCAGTTCATCGTCCGATTCTGCCTCCAGCGTAATCAGTTGCACCGTGGGTAATAGCGTTTCTTTGTGCACTCTGCAGTATACGCACTTCCATTCCTCTCGCTTGGCATTGGATTTGCGTTGCCATGTTGTTTCTGAAAATCCGGAACATGTAAAGTGAAGATTCCTATGACATTTCCTGCAGGTTATATGACTTCCGTCGGACGATAATTCCTTCAGGCACTTGTTGCACTTCATGGCTCACCTTTCTTCCCTTGGACAACTGTAAAGATGGCGACTTCCCTTGTTCTATGCTCGTTAGTGACCACGATGAATTCTGTTCAATTTTCAGCACACTCAAAATTTGGATTCCATTTGGCCGATTTCGGTGAATTATTATATCACTATCTTCAGCGTGACAAGTAGAATTACTTTATGGCACATTTGAATTATAAAAACAGGAGTTGGAACCACTTTTAAACTATAAAAAAACGTGAGCAGCGATACCACCATGCGACCGTTCGTATGCCTACACAGCGCCCATGCTGAATCTGATGCCACGTGTTCTCAGTCTGTTTTTCTTATTTCGTGGTTGACTATTTCTTCGTCTATTATTGTTTTCTGTCGCTTTTCTTCTGTGGGGCATTGCATGGATATTGTCTTAGTGTGCAGGTTTCGAGCCGTGAAATAATGATCTGCTACTTTGCACTTTATAACGGATGCAGTGTAACTGTTGAGTGGTGCTCGGGTGTTTACATGATCTTGGCAGGAAGCAGGAATAATAATAATAATAATAATATATAAACACCTTCCAATTCCAATTTCAGTCCGGTTTCAGTCCAATTTAAGTTTGATTAGAAGCCAATGGAATTGACAGTGGATCGTATTGGGCAGGATAGAATTATTACCTAAAATAACAATGTAACGCTTCGATCAACGCACCTTTGTAATCGGAAAATAAAAAAATAATTTTTTATAAAAAATTTTACATTTTCATTTTTCTTGAAT
The DNA here is from genome assembly GCF_054136105.1 of Typopeltis vanoorti. Lineage (NCBI taxonomy): Eukaryota > Metazoa > Arthropoda > Arachnida > Uropygi > Thelyphonidae > Typopeltis > Typopeltis vanoorti. The sequence continues at coordinate 114,851,905 of NC_143563.1, read as the reverse complement.
ATAATTAATACTTCTTTAAGAGGTGGTTTGTGCCTTCTTTATGAATAGAAAATAAACCAATAAAAAGAAAATAAAAAATTGAAATAAAAAATATCTTTTAATGCCGTGTTTTAGAGGAAAATTTGATTATAAAAGTATTTTTCAAGTATCAATTTAATTTTTATTTCTTAAATTGGAACGTTATGATGGGAAAACATGAAGTGTTTTCATATTCCAAGCAGTGCCAGAACCTCCATTCTTCTGTTATTTTCAGAGCCTAGGAAATGTGAATACTCCCCCCTTCCCCTGGATGAGTGTCATCCTAACTTTGCTCTTTTTTGAATGAAAGGATTAAACTGTGACGTCATTGTTACACGCCATGGCAACTGTAATCCAACTCGAGTGGTAAAATTCTTTCAACAATAAATACGTTATTATTATTATTATGTCAATAACATTATTGCGTCACAATAAATACTTCTCCCGAATTTAGTATAAATATTGGTATCGTTCGGTGTTTCCCTCGGCGAAGAATGCCGTAAAGAGATGCTGGTTTTATTATGGCCAGTATCTCTCTTAGTATTCGTGTTTGGAGTGGAAAGAATGCGAAAGCAGACGCATCTTTATAAGGGTCGCTCATGGAGTTTTTGTTCACTCTCAAGTAGGCGTCATTTCTGATACCTTCTTGCAGACGACTCTCCATAAGCGTCTCCCGTGCAGGTTGCTGAAATTGAAGTAGGTGTTTTTGACCCCTACTTGCAGACGACTGTTGATGAGGGTGTCGTGCAGTTTTGCAGGAACCGAAGTAGGTGGTATTTCTGACTTGCTTTCTTTGAAACATTTCTACCCAAACTAAGCCCAAGTTTGCAAACGAAAATTTATTTTCGATGTTTTAATGAAAGGCGGGATTGTTATTACGGGGGCCACCGTGATTTCTCTCTCGTTATTGCAAGACGGTTATGGTTCCAGGGGCAGTCGGTTATCCGGTGACCGGCCTGTCCTCGTTCTTGCAGTGGAAGTCAGGGTATCAGGACAGTTGGGAGTTGAGTAGAAGTTTGCTTCAGGTGGAGAAGGGACAGTTGGGGCTGCGAGGTCTAATGAAAAGGCGTGGTGAGAGTCTCTGTAGTGTCGGACTATATCTGCACTCCACCTCGTCCTTTTCCAGTCTGTCTGAAAAGAGTCGACGCTTTGACGCAGGATGGTAACCTCGCAAGCCCGTGGAACGAAAGCAATTCCCAGAGAACAACACCAGCTGTTCGTGCTGAGGTGAGGAGTGGAGTGGACGCTACCAGTTTCTGCGTTCTGTATTTCTGCAAGCATTCTAAATTAGTCAAGGGAAATGCAATCTGTTTTCTTTGGGGTGGGCTGGTGGGCGGTTGCTGTATAAAAATACAGTACACTATGAGGATTTTTATATAGCATATTTATGGAATAATAAAATTCTTTAATGACATGAAATATGATTTTCTTTGACTTTATCTTTTCAATTTCTTTTTTCTTTGAGTTACATTTAAGTTAGCGTCAGGTTGGTGGCACTATCGTATGAGGGAAAACGGTTTTGTGTATAAATGAACATGGGTCATAGTTGAAAAACGTCAAATGAGCGTATCGTTGTAAAGCGAAGTGTCGTAATGTGTGCACATGTATTATATCCATTTATTGAATGCTTAAAATAGAAAGAAAGACTGCATTTTTATTGTCATTTGACGAGAATGTTTTTAGTAAGAGTTGTCATATTGTTAGATTATTATTATAGGAAAGAAAGTGGAAATCAAAGGAAAAACTATTTTATCGAAACCCAAGCGTTTCATAAAACTATTTATTGACATAAAAACAGTATAAAAACAAAATTAAATAAAATACTCTGATATAAAAAGCTTTGCTCCACTGCATACACCGAGCAACTAATTAAAACTAAACAATAAAAATGGCTTCCTTGGGCCTGTGTAGCGGAGCAAAGCTTTTTTTTGCAGTAAAATCAAGAGCTTTTGGTGCGCTTTGTATTTCCAACATGTTATCTTTGTGAAATGGCAAAAGTGCACAAAAAGTTCTTGACTTTAGTACAGAAAATTCAACACCCGCCCAAGGAAGTACCCTGAAGGTTTTTCAACCTATACTCGGTACTAATGTACTTTAGGTTGATCTACCAACTCTCGTCTATAAATTGTTCCACTTCAATTGAGAACGTTCATTTGAAATAGGTTTTAACCCACTCTTACATAACACACATTATGTTGTCGTCGATTATAAAATAGTTTCTAAAATTCAAAAAAAAAAAAAAAAAAAACGTAAGGGTGAAAAAAAAAAGAAATGAATAGGGCAATGGATTTCCTATATACCAGTGCGCTACTGGCATTCTTATCATAGCCGTACTCTCCAAAGGAAAAATCTGAAAAACTATTTTATTGAAACAAAAGCATTTAATGAAACAGTTGACACAAAAACAATATAAAAATATAAAATACACTCCGAAAATAAAATAATAAAATTTATAAAATCCTCTGTATTGAATAAACTAATTACGCTTGCGGGAACATGTTGGTATGCGCCATGGCAACTACAGTGCAAATCGAATGCCAAAATTCTTTCACCAGCAAATACGTTATTATTCTGTCAATAACATTATTGCGTCACATTAGTTGCTAACCGAACAACTAATTAAAACTAAACAATAACAATGCATTTGCTTCAGTGCAGAAAATTCCTCATCAACACTTGCCCAAAATTCAAACAGCGATTCAGGTGCAAATTGTCTTTTGATTTTGCCTCTTGACGTGAAGTCTGTAAATTATTCCACTTCTTCAATTGTGAGAAACCTTCAGTGGTAATTTTAAATGGGTTTCTAACCCACTCATACATCACACCGATTATGTTGTCGTCGGATATAAAATAATTTTTAAAATTCTTCGTCAACATTGCAAAATGACTTTCAATAATTGCAAATAAAACTTTGATGTGTTGCTCTTCTGCCTTGTAGGTTTTGATAAAGTTATCCACATTTGGGCAGATTCGAGAAACTCGATATATTACACTTGCAACGAGTAATTTTTGTTGCTTTACAAAAGGTAAAGTTTTGTTCCATAACTTTTTTTTTTTACAAAAAAGCATTAAAATTGCGATTCATCTCTAAGATATGTGCATTTTTTCCTTTGAGTTGCAAGTGTAATATATTTAGATTCTCGAATATGCCAAATAAGTGGTCTCTAAACTTCTCTGCTTCATCTTCCAAGAATATTGCTATTTCGTCTCTTAATTCATAAACACGTTGTAAACATTTTCCCTGTGATAATAATCTTGTCTCAGTGAAATAGTAATGCTGAGTGATCCGCACCAGCATAGTAATGCTGAGTGATCCGCACCAGCCATGTCTTTGCAAACTTCTGAAAACAGTCTTGATTTTAATGGTCTCGTTATATAATTCACCACGGATTGTTTATAAAATCCCCACAATGTGTCCAAATACATTGTGGGGATTTTTCCCCTCACAAGGGCTTGTAAACTTTTAAACCTTCTAGCGTAACTCGAGCACCATCACTGCAAATTCCAACACAATTTTTCCACTGTATGTTCGCCTTGCATATATAACCGAAGTTATTGTTTTTACAAAACATTATCTCTTCAACTGTTGATAAACCGTCGCAAAATGACCCCTCCCCCTCTCTGAGGAGAGAGGATCATCTGCTATGAGAGACCTGACTCGTGTGTTTCTGTAATAACAGTAATGAAAATACAGAGGATTTTTTGAAGTGGCTGATCAATACCTCTTCTCAAGTGCTTTCTTTAATAAGTAAATTATGCATGGCGGAATAAATGGTGCACAAACAACACGTGCACCATTAATTCGCTCAAACAAATCGCCATGTAGGATCAAACTTCGTGCTGAAAATACGACTCTGATCTACAAGTTGTGGGAAATTATTGGGTAGAATCAAAGATTTATATAAATTAAGTGTAAAATAAATCCGACATCATTTCAAAGCCGAATATAGAAATTATAAACGTTTCGTGTGACCAAAGAGCTTGCTAGAATACGAGTTGCCCTCGTCGAACCTTATAGGAGGCACGAACACTCCAAGTGCCCATATATTTGCCTCCTATTTTTGAATGATATATTACATTGTTCCTACTCTTGTAAAGTTTAGTAAACCCGTGGTACATTCCTGCTTATAAGTGGCTAAGGATTTCTTTTTCTGTTTCATTAATTTAAATATTTTTGTATATTTTTAGTACTAATTAATTAAGTAGTACTAATTTACGACCAACAATATTGTTGGTCTTAAATTTTAATATAAATATTATTGCTATGAAATCGAAGGTGAATATTGTTATAATTATTTACGATTTATTAGTTATTAGAAATGATGTAGATGTATTGGTGCTTCGGACGATTTGAAAAAAGTGGTTAAGTTGGGGGGTCAAGTGAGGATATCAGTTTATCACCTGTAAATGTAAGACTGCATTTTCTATCTCAAGAAAGTAAAGCCACTGGAGGCGTTGTATTACAGGAAGCGAGAGATATTGGTTAATAAAGAACTGAAGTTCTGGACATATTGTAAAAGTGATAAGAACTGCAGAAGTAAAGGCCACTATACTTAGAACACTGACGGGTAGAGAGAAGAATGGGGTCATTCAGCTGTACAAGGCTTGCATCAGAACACATTTGGACTACTGCGAATCGATTTGGTCACTTGCATTCCAAGCCGAGACTCGAGCTGTGGAAAAGGTTCAGAGGTGAATAATAAAAGCAATATCGGGATGGTGGAATACTGACTGCGAAGAAAGGTTGAGAGAATGTAAATTACATATGCTGGTCAATACGAGGAAGAGGGGCGATATGATGGAGACATAAATTATTAAAAGGTGCTTATCAAATAAATGCCCAGGGTGTTTTTCAAAGGGTTGAAGGAGATATAGACAAGAGGTCATTCTTGGAAGTTGTATAAAGGTATGGTGCGTAAAAGAGTGGTGCAGACTATGGTCCATTTTCTGCATTAGAGTTCTATAAAAATGTAATAATAATTTTTATTATTAAAATTATTATTATATATTATGCGTTGAAAACACGTAATATATAATAATAATTTTAATAATAAAAATTATTAAAAGGTAACTACGGTAACAATTATTAATATATTAATAATTGTTACCCTAGTTGGTAATTTATACTTGCGGTAAATGCAATTGCATTTTTAAAGTATTTATACAATAACAAAAAATTATACATATTTAAAATTTTTGCTTTAATATATTTAAGTGCTGTAGTTGTAATAAATTTTCTTTCTGTTGATCTCAGCTGAGATGTAATGTCTCAGCATGCATCCTCGAAGCTTTTTAGTAAGTTTATCTGAGGATGACATCGTTTAGTTGTGGTTTATTGGCTTGATTGCTATGATGGAAGTAGGCTGATGTTTGATAGGTCGATATTCACTACAGCCGCAGGATGAGAAATTCATTCAGACGCAGGGACGCACGCATCACGATAGTTTGGAATGTCCCGACGCGTTACTGAACCGAAAAGCCTGAACTCGTTTCATTAAGTTTGTAAGGTGTGAAGGATGCGTATTGCTTGTTCAGAGTATGTTCTTAGGGCTCTTATCAGGCTATTGTGGTTGTAAGTTTTCTGTATTCAAAAGTAGATTATTTAGCATATCTGGGATGTAGAAGCGTCGAGTGGCCTTTTGTAATTTTTGTATTTTTTACATAATCTGGAAACGCCTCGAAAGAGACCCAACGTGAACTTTTTTAAGTCACTTTAGGATTACAATAAGGAGGCGACAGTCTCACACTGGATAACGAAATTCTTGACATACATCAGTGCCCACAAAGAGACACGAACTCTGATTGAACATTTGCAATGAATTTTGAATATGTAATCGTAGTAAATTTGCCGCCTTTTATTTTCGAAATCGGTGCAATGGAACAAGACAATTTATGTGCTTTCATTTTTCAGTTTTTATGAACAAGAAATTATGGTTATTTGCATAAAATCATTTTTTGTTTATTTACTATTCCTATGTTTATTCCTACAATATCCAGTGCTTAAACACTGTAGACATGATAAAAATGGATGAAAGACAAATTTCAGATAAAACTGCTCAATTAGACAATTGTTGCACTCGTAATTCACTTGGGGAACATGCTCACACATTTCAGTGTAAAATAGAAGTAAAATAATCGCTATTTCAAAAATGCCACCAATCTTATTTGCTACCTACTTAATATAAGTAGGTAGCAAGTAAGAATAGTATGTCATATTCTATTTTTCATCAATGTTAGGACGAAATGTTACTTACAATGTTATAGGCTGTTTAATAAGAAAGCGCACGCGATTGTTTTCTTGCTTTTCTCCCAACTGAACATCGATCATTGAACGACAGTAACGTAGCGAAGTTTTAACATTTGGGACTGTTTAACTTGAAGAATGGGCAGTTTCACGGGGCAATTTTTCTATTACAGAATTTCAATGAAATGTTTGGCCTTTACTGTTTACGTTGGAAGATGTTTTACTAAAAATATTGTGGAAATTGTTTTCGCAGGGTTTAAAAAATATTTCGAAATATCCAGAAAAAATTGCTCAAGCAATATTTGTTGAGATAAATACGGTTTGAATATTACTTTTTTTCATGCATTTTATCAATATATATGGAAATGCGCATGTCACGTCCTCCTACACTCTCCCCATAACCGCTCACAGTAAGTGAATTAGCGATACCCACTATTTTTTGTTGACATTTTTTTTCAAGTGATGCTGTGTCGAAGGAAACATGAAATGCGGCCTGCACAACGTGCATAAATGCTGCATTTCGTTTAGCATGCGTTTCAGAAACTGTAACCAAAGTGTCAGTCCATTAAATATGACAACACGATTTCATCTCCGCCACCAAACTTTATAGTTCGAATGCCGCATTCAAAATAAAAACCCTGCTCCAGAAAACGGCCAAACCCTCACTCGTCCACCAGACAGGGAAACAATTAACAGACTTCCAAAGTTCCATTGGGCGAACAAATATCTTTGACGCCAGAATGCTGAGCATTGTCGGGGGGATAACAAAATACAAATCAATATCTGAAAGTCCACTGAGGAAAAATCCACTCCTTTTTGGAAATTTAATTACGCATTTCACCCCCTAGCCAATTTCTTTGAAAACTCTGAATCGTCCAACCTACAGATGGTGAATTCCAATTCCACCGAGGGAACACGTGATCGTCTTAAGTGATAAATGAAATTTAGCGAGTGAACCACCTAACCTAACATATTGGTGGCCTAAAGTGATTTGGCTCGGTTTTTTTTCAAGAATAATTTTTTCAAACAAATAAATAAAATTCATTTAAACGTTGAACCCAAAGACTAATTAGATTTGATGTCATTAAAGACTTTTATTAATCCGTGATCTAAGATAAATCAGCAACCGCCCACCAGCCCACCCCAAAGAAAACAGATTGCATTTCCTTTGACTAATTTAGAATGCTTGCAGAAATACAGAACGCAGAAACTGGTAGCGTCCACTCCACTCCTCACCTCAGCACGAACAGCTGGTGTTGTTCTCTGGGAATTGCTTTCGTTCCACGGGCTTGCGAGGTTACCATCCTGCGTCAAAGCGTCGACTCTTTTCAGACAGACTGGAAAAGACGAGGTGGAGTGCAGATATAGTCCGACACTACAGAGACTCTCACCACGCCTTTTTATTAGACCTCGCAGCCCCAACTGTCCCTTCTCCACCTGAAGCAAACTTCTACTCAACTCCCAACCGTCCTGATACCATGACTTCCACTGCAAGAACGAGGACAGGCCGGTCACCGGATAACCGACTGCCCCTGGAACCATAACCGTCTTGCAATAACGAGAGAGAAATCACGGTGGCCCCCGTAATAACAATCCCGCCTTTCATTAAAACATCGAAAATAAATTTTCGTTTGCAAACTTGGGCTTAGTTTGGGTAGAAATGTTTCAAAGAAAGCAAGTCAGAAATACCACCTACTTCGGTTCCTGCAAAACTGCACGACACCCTCATCAACAGTCGTCTGCAAGTAGGGGTCAAAAACACCTACTTCAATTTCAGCAACCTGCACGGGAGACGCTTACGGAGAGTCGTCTGCAAGAAGGTATCATAAAGGATGTCTACTTCAGGATCAACAAAAACTCCACGAGCGACCCTTATAAAGATGCGTCTGCTTTCGCATTCTTTCCACTCCAAACACGAATACCAAGAGAGATACCGGCCATTATAAGAACAGCAACTCTTTACAGCATTCTTTGCCGAGGGAAACACGTAAGAACCCCTATATTTATGCTAATTTCGGGAGAAGTATTTATTGTGACGCAATAATGTTATTGACGTAATAATAAGAATGTATTTAATGTTGAAAGAATTTTACCACTCGAGTTGCATTGCAGTTGCCATGGCGGTTACCAATGACGTCACACTTTTATTCTTTCAATTGAATAGTGCAAACGTAAAGACGCTCATCCAGCGGGGGAAGGGAGTGTATTCCAATTCCTGCTTTCGGAAAATAATAGAACCGTAGTTGTTTTGACTCTGTTTTGTCGGAATTTTGCTTTTGGAATGACAATTTCTCAAAATGAGCTCCGACATCACCTGAGAAATCGTAGTATTGCCAATCTTCAGTACTGTAACTGTGTATTAGCAAACCATTTTTCCATCGAAACGTTCTGATTTCAGAAAGAAATATTTAAAAATAATTTAAAAACAATCTCTTTTAAAACAATTCAAAAGCCAAGTTTTGCTCTGATAGACAAGAATAGAAAATATATTTACGAAAATTAAATTTTAGAAATTGGATTGCAAAATTAGCAAATATGAGTATTTCCATTTCTTATTTTCATTTTATTGATTTATTTCCTAATCATCAGTTACGGAGCCGACTTTATTTTCTTAATTTTATGCGTGAAGAATGAAAATGTAAACTTTTTTTTTAAATATTTTTTATTATTTGATTAGAAAGGTGTATTGATCGAAGAGTTAATTTAATTTATTTTATTTTATTTTATTTTTTTAAATAAATCTATTCTGCGGAGAGAATAAGAATCGAAATTAAAATGCAAAATGACATTGGAATAGGCGAGTGCTTAACGTATGTGATTATCATTGCAATAAAGTGTGTGATGCTTACTGCGGAGTATGTACGGGCAATGTCACTTGGAAGGAAAAGTAATCTCCGTTTCGGGAACTGAATCTCACGTTTAGATACTTGCCCTGAGATTAGGAAAGATCAGACAATGTTTATGGATTACGCAATGTTTAATTTGCGTGTACTTTAGGGATCGTCAAAGACACACTGTGGTTAATAAAGCACTGCTTGATTCACTCGAATTTCATGCTATCATTTTTGCATTTTTCGCTGGAATTCACCCCATGAATTTTGACAATTAGACAACTTTCGATGCAGTTCTCAACATTTCAAGCGCATTTCGATTCCTGTCCAAAAAAAAAAAATTATCTTCAAGATTCTCTCGCCAAGGACAAGCTGATTATATTCAACGAAAGAACAGCTTTGATTGATACTCTCGATTCACCATCCGATGTTTTTTTTTTCCCCTAGGGAGGGAGTTCTACTTTCATCTCATCGTCTATTTCACTCAGTGACATGTCCACGATTCGTCAGGTTTCGGTGGTGTGTTGAAGTTGCTCCACATCAGAGTTCTTGTCGCTGTGTAGCCAACTAGAAATTTTCTCCAAGAAATTCTTTACTGGTTTTATACATACCAGCACTGGTTACTTTTCTCCACATCAAAAGTAAATTATCATTTGAATGACGATTTTAAAAATGGAAATGAACTTTTTTACAACAAAGAGGAACTATTCTTATATTGTGTTTTGAAAGTGAAGACTTTTCAATCTTCTGATGTATGTTGAGTATTGTTTAAATTTAGCACGAGTGTTGCAGCTGAGGCAAGGGAAAAGCAGATCAACAGGTGTATCTGGGAGAAGCAGAATAATATAAGACCGCAAAGAAAACAGATTTAAAAATCGAACTGCGCTCATTGCAGTAATGCTCGTCATGCTTTATGTTTAGCATTGGAGTTTTTTTTTTTTTTTAATCTGCAACCAAAGATTTCCGTTTCAGATTATCTTTTTTATAATTACTATATTTTTTTTCTGTTTTATTAATTTGATATTTTTGTGTATTTTTTTGGAAGTAATAATGACTTATCATATCAGAGAAATAAGAATAATGATGATAAATAAAGGAAGCCTTGCTTATTAAATTATAACGTATTTATTATATCGCATTACCAAGTATAGAAAGAATATAGCATTGTTTCAAATTTCTCTCAATAGATGGCAACTACTTTCCGTGATGTTGGATATGTAGTTGATTTATTAATTATTAAATTTATATTAAAATTTATTAAATATATATATATATATATATATATATATATATGGGCATACAGATAAATGAAATGCAGTTGAATGAATTAATTAAAGGGAGAATACGGTGACTTGGAGGGGGTGATATATGGGGACAGGCAGCGATTACGACAGTCGAAAAGAAGGCATTCCTTGCGAAGATGACGGATGCGAGATAAAACTTTGAACACTGGAACTGAGGTCAGCAATGCCAATTAGCTCAGTGATAAAAAGGGGATATCTCACTCGTCTTTGTCTCTCCTCGAATATAAAATAAGAAACGACTTTTAAAAATATAATCTTACAAACTTGCATGCAAACAGTCATGCAGTAAACTGTATCTCCAATCTTAAAATGTGGAAGATATGAAAATATTTCGCGCAATTTTCATGAAGTTTTCTGCTGGATTTGAAGCAGTCTCGTGTGAAACTAAGGCCAGTAAGAATGCAGTTGGTTGTTGCTATGGGCTTCCATGGATGATCAGGTAGACATGCATTGGCAAATTGGTACAGGCCGAGTGATTATTATGGGGGACTGACTTCAACTATGGAGATAGAGACTGGAAGGAAGGAATATCACATGGCATGAAGGAAATATATTTATACACCTGCTGAGAGATAATTACTTAAGGCAGCACGTGATGGGGAACTAGGGGTGGGAGAGTGTTGGACCTGGTCATAGGTTCAGAAGAGCTGTCCCTAACCAAGGTGACCACATTGCCTCAAATTGGTGAAAGTGACCTTGAGGTCTTGACTTGGGAGATTGTAAAACATGAGGAATATTCTATTCAAGAAGGGATGTTTGTGGAACTACAAGGTAGGTGACATTATAACACGCTTAGGAAGAAGCTTAAATCTGTACCATGGTAGTAAACACTGCAGAATAAGGATGTCAGTAGTGCATGAGAGATAGTTAAGGGTCATCTAGAGGAAGCAGTATTAAACTGTATACCTCGGGTAAGGAGGATTAATTGGGTAGGAGTTAGATGGGTGAATATCATTAAGCACGAGCTGCAGAAGAAGAAAATGCTGTGCAGGGTATATAAAGAGAAAGATGACCAGAAAACTCATGAACAGTACAAAACTCAGGTAAACTGTCTACTCGATCCACGCGGGAAATATATTTCCCAGGTATTAAAATAAAATCTGTCATCTCCGTGCAAAATCGGCGAAATCAGTGTTTAGGTAGTGCATTTCATCCAACGTGAAATAGATGGGATAGAAAGGATCTTAATACACTGATTCGCAGTTTGTTAAATCGAAGACCTTTTTAAAACACAATCCCGCTCATCGGAAAATTGGAATACATGGGATACCATGGACCGAGAAACAATTGGCTAACCCAAAATCTCTGTTCTGGAGACCAAACATGAAAGCCTTTCAAGCCTTCAATAAACGGAGAAGTGGTCTCACACCAGACGACAAAAGTCATCTCCCGTCCAAAGCCAATCACAAACTTCCGTGCACAAGTCGGGATTCGAATCCGCAGCCTTGGTTAGCGAGCAGCTGGTTAACCAGTCGGCCATCCTGGCTGCTTTTTTTTTTTTTTAACTGATATTCCGTCTTCCGCTTTTCAAATGATGTGTTCGCAGTGCTTTACATTCTACAGACCCTCAAGACTGATCCGAAAAGCGTGCGCAATCGACAGACGGCGGGTGTGAAGTCGGTGGGATATCTCGATTGATGAGTATGCACCCATCGTCCTAGCATGAAGTTATTTATGTCTACGGTTCAAGGGTGAGATAAGAAGAAAGATCACGGATCCAATGGAAACGTAGCAGTTATTAAGGATGTTGAAAATGTAATTGGCGGGTATAAAATTTGTATGGGAAGGATATTCACGAAGATTCTCCTTCCCCTATAACGCTAAACTGCTTTATATTAATATTATTATTACATGACTCATCACGGAAGGGCATTCTGCTTTACGCCGTTATGCACATCTCGCCGTCTCCCTTACTACTTAATTTTCCAACGATTCTACTACCACTACTACTCATCAGCGCCATCTACCGCTCACCACCAACAGTATTTGTTATCTGCTTGAATTGAATTGAAAAATAAAATAATAAACTTAACTTTTATGAGTTTCCAGAACTATTTTTCATTACTTGCATATTTCTACATTTTTAATTTCCTGGAGAAGCTATTAATTTTAAATAGTAAATATGTATTCATATTAAAATATACGCGGTAATTCTAATTTAGTATTATTTAATCCGTTCTCAAGAGATGGCACTAGTTGTCCATTTCCTTCATTACTTTCATGTACCCTTTTCAGAATTTTTGTGCACATACTACATATTTGAGTTTTAAAAAAAAGGAAAAAAAACACTAGATAATAATAACTATTTAGGAGTTCCATAGGTTTTCTTCTTCTTATGTATTTCTTTGTTTATTATATTTTGAAGAAGCTATTCGTTTTAAATAATGAAACATGCAGTAGTACTCTTATTAAAATATACTGGCGAATTCCCGTAATTTTCGTTTAGTTCTAACTTAATCCGTCATCAAGAGATGGCACTAGTTGTCTTTCTATTTTCTTTATTAGCTGATGTATTTAAGAAATTTTCCGTTTAGGAGGATGAAAAGACATTTTGAAAAGAAATAAATCAATGAATTTTGTTGTTTATAAAATGCACTTTACAAAACAGTTCGGTCACGAGTGGAGATTAGGGTTCTGCAAGTGCTACATTTTCTCCGAACAGAAAATTAGAAATGAGCAGTCGTAGTGATATTCCTGTCGCGGCGGTAGTGTCAGATGCTGTATAGTTGGTCCTCTTCTAAGAACAAAATTGATGCTGCGAATTTTCATTTAAACAGCAAAAGAAAATTCTTTTTCTTTTAATTCTTTTAACCCATATTTATATTATGACCCAAATTTTAAAATAAATATAGCTAAAATGTGAAAAGTTTTTATTTATTTATTTTTATTTTTTTAATATAAACAATATTAAAAGGCTTTCATGGAACTAGGAAAACTCCTAGACTAGTTTTGGGTGCAAAGATCGAGCAAATATTTTTTTATTCAAAACTTTTATAATCGTTTTTGCTTCCTCTGTTTTAAACTGATATTAACGCAGCCCTTAGCTTTCAAGTTGCAGGTGAATTAGTAGTATCATAAAGAGTCGGCAGGGTTTTTCGATTCTGCAAAATATTCAAACCTTCATTATATATCTAAGATAAATAGCCAGGATATACAGGGTGGCCATAAAATAAGTTTCCCTCTTTGGAGGCATCTGTAGCTAAAACCAATAAACGGAATGAGACCAAATTTTATATTGAGACGTTTGAAGGCATGGGGGAGATTATTGATGCGAAAAAAAGATTTAGTACTAAATGTAGCCGATAGGGGAAATTTTGGCGCTGGAAGAGCCGAAAACAAGCGGATAATTACATTAGAGGCAGATAAAATGGAATAAAAACATTTCGACGGTGTAAGGCCACACATTCAACGTTCAGTACAGCGCCTTTTACGCCAGCATTTCAGTAATGAGAGGGTTATCAGTCAGTTCTTTCTGACGGCATGGCCGACTCGATCCCCGGACATCACTCCATGTGACTTTTGGCTGTAGGGCCATTTAAAATCTTGTGTATGTTGGTGGCCTTCCCAACTTGCATGTCTTGAAAGAGAACATAAAACGGGCTGTTATGAACATCCAATCCTACTCCTTATGCTCAGCTGTAGAGCATGTCGCACCCCGGATGGAATTTGCTGTACACAAGAAAGGTCAGCACATTGAAAAGCGTGTATGTGGTCCAGGGGACCCTGATTCTGATGAATAAAACATTATTTTCTGTGAGTTCAATTATTAATTTCTGTGCTCTCGCAAGTTGGTGTTTTAGTTTAATTATTATTATTATTATTATTATTATTATGATTGTAACACGCCACATATCCAGCTGGAATGCGTGAAGCAGCTGTAGCTTACACTGTCGATATCTTATTGTTCCATTTTATCTGCCTTTACTGTAATTATCGGCTTGTTTTCGGCTCTGGCAGCGCCAAATTTTCCCCTACCGGCGACTTTTGGTACTAAATCTTTTTTTCGCGGAAATCATCTCCCCATGCCTTCAAAAGTCTCAATATAAAATTTGGTCTCATTCCATTTATTGGTTTTAGCTACAGATGCCTCCAAAGAGGGAAAGGCCACCCTTTATTTCCAAGCCAACAGGAATTACTCTGTCAGGCTAAAGGAAAGTACCCTAATGCCATAGGAAATGCCAACCATCTATCGTGCTACGCATCACCGGGCAGTAGATGAGTTTTACCTTCCTTTGAGAGACCACTTTGATTATAGGAAACTTGAAGTAACTAAAAACCATGTTGAGATTCTAGATCAATGTTTCTCCCATTTCTTCAAGCATGCAATATGATTAATGTGTTCAGAATAATATCAGTCATTAAGAAAAAGGCCCAAAATTTCTTCATTTCGAGGGCACAGTTGTAAAACGGCTATTCTACACGTGGAGCTAGAATGGTAAATCTTTAGGAGACTTCCAAAGTACTTGTAGGAGGCTGTGAAGTAGTATGTGATGGGACTGCAGATGTCACGTTTTGCAAAGGAGTTGGGGGAATTCTCCATGTGCAGATTTAGTGTGAAATTTATTACTGCGTAGCCTACATTCCCCCCCCCCCCTAAAAACAATGGCCAAGAAAAGATAGGCAAAGAGTAAGCAATTACATGGAGATAAAGGCAAATCTTCCAAAGCGTTCCAGATTCACTTCCTACTAATCTTAGTTCAAACTTCAATTTTCGAGTCCATCTTGCAAAATCGCGCATATTGTCCCCAGCAGAAACTAAAATTTCTGCTTCTTCAAACACTACTCGCTTCAATTTTCCCAACTGTACTCCATTTTGACTATTTTATTTTCAAAGGTAGCATTTGTGCATATATTTACTATGAAAAACCATCTCAGAGAGTTTTCAACTTAGAATTTCCTCATTTTGTTCTTCTTTCGATAAAAATCTACCACACTCATTCTATCGGATTCATTTGTGGAAATTCTGAACATTTTGTTTCCTTTTTTTAAATGGTGATGTCCTCTAATCTCACTTTCTTAATAATAAGGGCATCTTCCTTGAAGATTTTAATGGTCACTGCTGAACTGGCTTTCCTTGAACTGCACAATCAAGCAAGTGGAGAATCTTCATGAATATCCTTGCCATATATATTTGTCCTCACCAATGATCTTACACATGTGATTCGCATGTCTATCATAATATAACCCTAACTATTCTCAAGGCACTCTGCATCGCTTCCTTCCACCCTTTGAAGAAGGATGTGAATGACCATAATTCAGTGTAGATTTCTTCTTCCATAGCAGAAGCTCTGACACAGCCACTCTTATTCACGTGTTGTCTGTCATTTTTAAGAAAGCCAAATGGGATGATCTTCGAGACTTCTATATCTCATCTGGTTGGTTGAGTTTTTTTTTTCTTCTGTTCCTGGTATTTGTACCACTGAAACAATTCATATTTGTATGGAAAGATTTACTTTCCATCCCGTTTAAAATTCGCATGCCTCATCTAGGCCTCACTTTTCTAAGAAGCGTGTGCCAGGCTGTACAAGAAAAAATGCATATGGCAATTGGCTTTAGTAATCCATGTTCGTTTTTTGTTGATACCAAAGCACGAGACAGCTGCAAGCAAACTACGAAAACATCCAAAACAGATTTGCAAGTGCTGAAATCAGGAAAATCTGACATCGTATCCAATGGCTGTCATTATTTATTGTCTCTGTTTTAGTTAAAACTGTTGTCTGACCATTTTTCCACATGGTTCCATTGTACTTTTATCCACATAAAAGCCAGTTGTCTCGCCTCTTATTTATTTTGAATTCTCCCATAAACAATGTTGGTAAACAGTGGCGGCTCGTGGCTTGAAATCGTGGGGGTGCTGCAACTTTCGAAATATACATACGCACTCTAAGTACGTTTGGATAAAATATCAAAATTATGGTAAAAATTTTAAAAAAATTAAATATGAAAAAATATTGTTTATTATCGATAAAATTATACAGTTTGGTATAATTCGAAATTACTCAAAAATAAAATTCATTCCTTTAATGGTGATTAAAGGAATGGATTTACAATTTTTGAACATTACAATTAAATCCTTTAATTGTAATGTCCAAATATTTAAAGAGACGGAGTAAACACGATATAAGCACTATGAACACTCTACTGCTGGAACAAACTGCATATAAACAACAGTGGAACTGCACGACGGACAGTGCCGCATTACACTAATAGCTCGCATCTCACTATGAGTTGCATATGTTTGCGTGGGTAGCAAATACTAGCAATATGACACTGTGCTAAACACGGCGCTGCTAGCGTCCTTCGCCCTCCTAAGTGCTACAAGATGGATTTTTATTATTTTTTTATACAAAATAAGAGAACTGTATAGGATTGTTGATGATAAAATTAAATATTACAAGCAAATATAAATAAATTAATAAATATATTTATATATCGAGAAAAATTGGGGGAAACTGCAGTTCCGCAGTACCTATGCACGAGCCGCCCTCTGTTGTTATATGACTTCATACTATTCTAAATACGCGTGCTTTGATTTTTTTTTTTCCCAGAAAGTGATTAGAAGAACATTTTCAAAACTGGATATCTAAAATTTCTTCTCCTGATGACATTCCTCCATTGAACGGATGGTTTTGAGTTCTGTAATTGATTTGTTTATTTGTCGCCTTTTCATCCATTCGTATTCTTCAGTGTTGATCCTACAGTCTGGAAATTGGTCAGTAATTAGCTTGTATTTAATCCATTCCCAAGAAAGGCGAGAAATTTTGCCACCTGACTGCCTTTCAATTTCATTGACTTTAATCCTTTCTAAAGCCATGGAGAAAACTCTCAATTTACTTGATTTTTTTTTTTTTTTTTATGTTACACCCACTTACAAATTTCCCATCGAAAGACAACAACAAACATCCATTCCCACGGCAGGATTCGAGCTCCCCTTCTGTTGTTGGGGAGCAGATATTCTTACCACTCGGCCAACCAGGCAGTTGACCGACATGACCACCAGGGAATGAAGTCGGCGTGTCCCCATGTAGTGAACACTTCACTGATTATAGCTGTAGCCATTGACATACCTTTCCATTGCTTGTGAGGGAACCAGGGGAATAAAATCCCAGATCCGATGCGATCTGGGATTTTATTCTGCTTGCTAAAGTGTAGCCCTAAAGCAAGTTAATTTTTTTTACAGAGTCCTCGTAATTCAATCTTTAAAATAAACATGAAAAAAAGAAAAAAATCAATAAACACTCATCATTTTACAATTTTGTGCTCCGTAAATTTAAAAAATTTAAGTTCATTTTAATGACCACAGTACAGTTGTTGTTTTGAAGTGCAGAGTTTTTCAAAGTCTGTTGTGATGGACGTGACTTGTAGCATCTTATTGTTTTCTGCATTTAGCCTGTTTCTATTTTAGCTTTAGCAGCTGCATATAGTAGAATCTTTTCACAGAGATGTGTTGTTGGAAAAGTATCCAAAACATCAAAGCTTGAATACAAAGTACGTTAAAGGGAATGAGAAATCAGAAACCTCAAACTCCGCCCCTAAAATCTCTGGCCAGTCTGTTTCTATAAAATTTTACATATCATGCGTTTTACGATTTGAGAATACACACTACGCATCGCATACGATCTATGACTGAGCCGAGAACTTTTCAGATAACCCTCGTATTTTCAAAAGTTCCTTAGATCGAAAACAGTTCTGTCTACTCTCCTTGGAGAATAAATTGCGATTTCCGTATTATTGCAGGCGTCTTATGAGCGCTGAATGTTCTTCCCTTCACAGAGCTACAATAAGCAAAATGGTCACTTCAAAGGACGCTCCTGTTTGTTCTTCTTCTTCCAGTAAGCCAGTGCTACGCTTTAAGTAGCAAAGCGAGATAGAAAAAAATAATAAAAATAAATTAAGGTTAAAAATCACTTAATCTATGCATGACGTCATTCTTTACACGTAGTTCTCAGTTGATATTTCCCTCTCAGTACAAAGGTGAACGATTGGTGTGCTCATTTAAGGCACGTACTGAAAAGTTGATTTCTTTTATCTCAAAAAAAAAAAAAACATCATCATTATTTATATATATATATATATATATAAATCTTGCGTGTGTTTAATTCTAGCTTTTGATTCAAGACAGGCGACACATCTGATTAATGACACCGCTTTACGAACATTTAATTGAAAAAATTAATTGAAAAAAAAAAGCGTCAGTTTACTTTAAAAAATTAATGAAAACTGGTGACCACCGACAAAAAATTGATTAACAAATGTACGTAGTTTCTCGTCACAGTTCAGAAATTTCAGAATTCAGGGACATCTTAAGAAAGAAAGAAAAAACTTGGAAAAATTAATTCAGGAACAATAAATAGGCTTCTGAGTCTGTAAAAAAAATTAATTCAAAAATCGTTCGGTTGCTGAATCTG